>NC_089791.1:51100382-51175382 GCF_040412425.1 Macrobrachium rosenbergii | reverse complement strand
TGTGACCTGTAATGCACCCACGTCCTTAGGATGTTATTTCATTGCAAGATAGTTTTTGGTTTTTTTGCAAGATCGTTTAGATCCTGGTTATACCGACATTGATGAAATATTTTGCGCAATTAGGCTAAACAACTCGCCCCCGGGTGGGCTCGAACCACCAACCTTTCGGTTAACAGCCGAACGCGCTAACCGATTGTGCCACGGAGGCTTGAATGACCTCGTGCACCTTCCACAATTTCTTGTTCCAGAACAACTGGCAGTGACTTCTAAATTTCCCTCATTATTATATATACATTACTATATATTTAAACATACTACTATACACATGTATTCCTACTGAATACATACAATTTCGAAGAAATATCAAGGCTTTGCCTGAGACTTCTTTTACACCAAACAAGACAATCCCATTTATATATTCCTTTGAGTCCTTCTCATTTATTACAAAACGTCCTGTCACTCATCAACAATTAGTTCATATCTATCAATACATTCTGAGGGTTTTATGTCACTTATGATTTTCTGAGCACAATAACTTGAGATCAAGTAAATTTTTGAAAAGAAAAAATCGAAGCCTTAATCCTTAACCATATCATAACATTACTGCATTTGCCATATATACAAGTTCTTGTACGTCATATATATATATATATATATATATATATATATATATATATATATATATATATATATATATATATTATATATATATACATATATATATATATGTATATATATATATATATATACTTATGCATATACTTATACATGTATATATGTCCTCCCATCCTGTACACATGATTAAACCTCGGCAACTCACATTGGCCACCCTGTCAAAACGTTTGTATCTTTACCTTTCAAGGCTCTTCAAACATTTCAGCACTAACAGCGGACACATAGGTTTTATTTTTGTTCATATTCTGCAAAAGATCGTTGCTATGGTAGATTAAGTTTATTAAACTCTCTCTCTCTCTCTCTCTCTCTCTCTCTCTCTCTCTCTCTCTCTCTCTCTCTCTCTCTCTCTCTCTCTCTCTCTCTCTCTCTCTCTCTCTCTCAGCATTATTATTCATTACAACCGATGGCTAAAGTCTCACGCCAGTTGAAATACGAAATGTCATAATTGTCTCATCATCATTGTATCTGAGGCTAGTCTAGAATCTCTTCCTATGAAAAATATTTAATAGTTTTGCAGGGAGAAATTATAGTAATATGGGAACAGCATTCAATGAAGGTTGTTGGCCCAGGTTAAGTATTCAAATGATCAGTTCATTGATTGCGCACATCTAAGTCTCCTATCTTAAGTATCATTACAGTGATTGACTACATAGCTTGGTTTGTAATGCTGTGATTGTCCATATTTAAGATTGTAATATTAACATCTGTTGCTTTTAATGCATCCATATGCTTAAGAAATTATCTCCTTGGCAAGACAATTTATGGTAATTATTTTTCTATGGTCGTTTGATCATGCTTACACCGATTTTAACTATTTACTTGTGAGATTAGACTAAACAGTTCGCCCCCGGGTGGGCTCGAACCACCAACCTTTCGGTTAACAGCCGAACGCGCTAACCGATTGTGCCACGGAGGCCTGAAAATAGATGGCACTCAGTTGTTTTATTCAATAGATGTGCACTGAACACTTTTCCACTGATTGTACTTTCAGGCGAACTCCAACCATCTCATGGATATTGTTAGTAGTCACTTCAATCTGAACTTACACGGGAGAGTTTATTCATGTCTATATATAAGTGTGTTAACTTTATCATATACCTTATTGTTGTATGCATTAATAGAATTACTAACGGGACCTCATTCAAACTGGATGTTATCCAGTGGAATAAATATCTCCACTAGATACCATCCAGTTTTGAATGAGGTCCTATTAGTAATGTAATATGTATGTGTATGTGTCTGTGAGTATATATATATATATATATATATATATATATATATATATATATATATATATATATATATATATATGTATTATAAGAAACTTTTCCTAAATAGACTCTGTAGTATGAGTGTTTGTGAATGTTTACAAACACAGTTATTTGGCAATAATAATAATAACGATAATAATGGTTTGAATTTAACAGCAAAAGAACTACATACAAAGAGATATAAATGAACCATTATCAAACAATAATCGAAAATTACAGCAAGAGAGGAATAAAAACGATTAAAAGACAGTTTTTATGTAATATTATTCAAACCCAGCAACGACCCAAAAACGAGGATATTCAAGAATATAATATATATATATATATATATATATATATATATATATATATATATATATATATATATATTATATATATATATATATAGTATTTATATGAATATCATAAATTTTGAGTCGTTGCTGGAATTTTACAAATATTATTATTATTATTATTATTATTATTATTATTATTGTGTATTATTATTATTATTATTATTACCAAATAAATATACTTGCAGACTTCTACCAGATTCAATACCCTTCACTCGTAATGAAATAAAGACAAAACCAATGGCTTTTATAAGGCATTTAAAAATTCTAAAAAAATTAAAAAGCAAACAAAAGTGTGCCATCGAATTTTGATGTTACATTGAGGGATGATTATAAAGTCACCTGTTGCAACTGCAGTTTCACAGTGGTTTTTTTGTGTTTATATTGTTACATACAGTATTGTATTCCTCGTTATTTGTGTAATTGGGGGATTACGTGAATTACGTGTTATTAGACATAAATAGTATAGTTAGGTAGTTCATGGGACTATGTTGTCAGAATGTAGGTCAAAGATATTGCAGAAACGCAAGTTCAAAATTGATACAGTTACAGTTACACTGTCAGATTTAATTGCTATAATAATAATAATAATAATAATAATAATAATAATAATAATAATAATAGAGCCTGAGTCTTAAAATGGAGAAATGAAACCACGGTTATGTGTGGGTGCATACATATTTAAAAATAAATCTGAACAGAGAGCTTTCGGGAATCTGTTCGAAAAGGGGAATCGAACATATTCTCGAAAGCTCCCTGAATAGATTTATTCTTAAATATATTTGCACCCATACATAACCGTGGACTTGTTTCTCCAATAATAATAATTATATGAAGGCGCAAAAAATCTCCGTACCAGTTTTTCCTTTATTGACAAAATACTCAACAGAAATTCACTTGAACTTTCAGACGAGCACAAACCTCTCTTCCCTTCCGTGTATTGAGTCAAACGTCTATGTACTGATGCCCCTCACAGTTTTAATATTCAGTATTGCTGAAGCCTGACCTGCAAAGCCAGTTATAAGTGCTTTTTATGACTGCATTACGCTGAAAGCTGTTATCGCATGGAACCACTTTTGGTCGCTGTTGAATGATGCTGCAAGCAGCATTGAATTTGACTGCCATTTTTATCAGCTCTGGAAAGAGCTGATCATTTCCCCGTCATCATTTGGCTGTGCGCTTCGTTTCCGCTCTGCAATTGGTTCTCGTTTTGTTTTATTCCTCCCAGAAAGAAGGTATATTATTATTATTATTATTATTATTATTATTATTATTATTATTATTATTATTATTATTACTGATCTGATATGAATCAAATTATTCCTCCCAGAGAGAAGTTTTACTATTATTATTATTATTATTATTATTATTATTATTATTATTATTATTATTATTATTATTATCCCTTACCTCCTCTTACTTCTTCCTAATGAACACCATATTCTTTGGAAGTTTGAATTTCAAGGCAGTGGCCCCTGTAGGATTGTTCCATGTGAATGGGGTTCATCTGAATAACAAAAATATTACTGATCCGATTTTTACTTCATAGGCAAGTGCCTGGACGGTTATTGATTTATTAACCTAAATGAATGTTAAGCTTGATCTATTTCTCAAGGTTACAGGTCATTTTAAAGGTGAAGAGGTTATTATTATTAGTTTGATCTATAATAGTTGTGTACAAGGGATGACACATGAGGTTTTCATGGGTAAGATAACTGTTACATTCCTTCTTGCTTATAATGCGTTCACGTAACTAAGTAATTGTTCCCTTTGCAAGCCAGTTTATGGCACTTTTTTACCATGGTCGTTAGAGCACACTATGACCTTGAGTAAACACTTTGTGCGATTAGACTAAATAATTCGCCCCCGGGTGGGCTCGAACCACCACCAACCTTTCGGTTAACAGCCGAACGCGCTAACCGATTGTGCCACGGAGGCTTGAAATTGTGGGGTGCAACTTACGCTATCAATTGTTCCAGAACAACAGGTGGTGACCTCTTAATTTCGCTTATTACTAAATGAATATTACACTATATTTCTACATACTACAGTATATATACAAACATATACATAACATTAAACAATTATGAAGTAATTTCATAACCTAGCATGAGTCCTGCTTTTACACCAAACCAGTCACTCTCCTCTATATATTCTGTTACAATGAATGACTAAGGTCTCTTGCCAGTTGAAATACAAAATAACGCAATTTTCATATCCTAGAAATATCTGAGGGTAATCTAGATCTCCATCCCAAGAAAAATATTTAAGAGGGTTACTGTTAAACGTTAAAATGATTGGGTAACGGTGCTCAGTCGATTTTGTTTATTCAAATTCATTGTTTAAATTGTCCATGTTTTTATCTCATGGGCGAAATTGAAGCAATTGTACACATTGATTATTTTAATATTTGTACAAATATACATCTTTGTGATTTGTAATGCGCCCACGTCCTTAGGATACTATTTCATTGCAAGATAGTTTATGGTTTTTTCCAAGGTCGTTTAGAACTTTAGATGGTGGTTATACCGACCTTGATGAAATATTTTGTGCAATTAGGCTAAACAACTCGCCCCCGGGTGGGCTCGAACCACCAACCTTTCGGTTAACAGCCGAACGCGCTAACCGATTGTGCCACGGAGGCTTGAATAACCTCATTCACCTCCCACAATTTGTTGTTCCAGAACAACTGGCAGTGACTTCTAAATTTCCCTCATTGTTATATATACATTACTATATATTTAAACATACTACTATGCATATGTATTCCTACTGAATACATACAATTTCGAAGAAATATCAAGGCTTTGCCTGAGACCTACTTTTACACCAAACAAGACAATCCCATTTATATATTCCTTTGAGTCCTTCTTATTTGTTACAAAACGCCCTGTCACTCATCAACAATTAGTTCATATCTATCAATACATTCTGAGGGGTTTAATGTCACTTACGATTTTTCTGACTTCCACAATAACTTGAGCTCAAGTAAATTTTTTTGAAAGAAAAAATCGAAACCTTAATCCTTAACCATATCATAACATTACTGCATTTGTCATATATACTAGTTTTTGTACATCATATATATATATATATAGTTATATATATATATATATATATATATATATATATATATATATATATATATATATATATATATATTATATTAGCAAGAACTCGCTAAAATGCCTCCCCCTTTTTTTTTTGTTGTTTGTTTTGTTGTTTTCATTTACTATCGATGATAGACACATCTGTCTATCGACTTCCCGGTCAGAATACAAGGGTTTAAAACAGATTAAGGCCACTCCCTTTAAGTAGATCTTTCTTCGAGGCAAAAGTGATTTCTGTCTGGTCGTTTCCTTTACAGGCAAACCCCCTGCGGCATCAGCTGAAAATGATTCAACCCCTATGCTGGAAGTGCCCCCTGCCCCCATAGGAGGAGATAAAAGCCAGAAACCACGAGGCCTCGGTCTCACGCGCACTAGAAGACAGGGAGTGAAGAAGTCCCCAAACACCTACCCCTAGTGCCCTTAGCTTACCACGTGGCCCTTTTCAGTAGGCTCCTCGTGCCCATCGACCGCGAGCCCACGTGTTCGCTCTACCGTTGACCTGCCGGATGCCCACATGCCATTGCCCGGCCCTTCATTTCCCCGCATTGCCCTTTTTTTGCATCCTAACACGTGAAGAAACTCGCCCTCGGAAATTGCAAGTCATCCACGGACCGCTTTCTACGCTGGAACCAACCCTGCCTTACGGTAAAGTGCTCTGGAAGACCTCCATTCAGTCTTTTTGTCTCATAATATTTACTTAACTTGGAGAGCCAGTAATCACGAATCTCTTGTCTCCTGCTCCTCGAGTGTCGGTAAGTGCTAAGCTATCATTAATTCATCAAGCCCCTTGGCACCTCAGTGCAGCTTCGGATTGATTATTCTTTTTGTCTATTTTCATTACTGGCGTATAATGTGCATATCTCATTTCTATATTGTGGAAGCTTCTTGGACTGTGTCTGGAATCCCCCATTTCATTCATCCCGTAGGAATCCCCTTCAGGATCAATAATCTACTAGCATTGCTCTTTCCCGTACTAATGTTATTATGTAAATACACTCCTCACGTGTTTTACAATTTTCCTCAGTATCAAGGCCTTATGCTCATATGAAATTCCCCTTTGTTTTCCTCTTTTTATGTTTTCCTGGACCCACGAAGTCAGAATCACAGGCTAAATACCTAAATTGTTGCTCACCTGTCTCATCAGAGAATATTTCAAACCAAATCGCCAGGAAAAACGTAAATATATATATATATATATATATATATATATATATATATATATATATATATATATATTATATATATATGTATGTATGTATATATATATATGTCCTCCCATCTCTATACATGATAAAACCACGGCAACTCAACATCCTGTCATAATGTTTGTATCTTTTTACCTTTCAAGGCTTTTCAAACATTTCCTTTGACAGCAGCATACACATAGGTTTTATTTTTTTTTCATATTGTGCAAGAGATCGTTGCTATGGTAGATTAAGTGTATTAAACTCTCTCTCTCTCTCTCTCTCTCTCTCTCTCTCTCTCTCTCTCTCTCTCTCTCTCTCTCTCTCTCTCAGCAGTATTATTCATTACAACCGATGACTAAAGTCTCATGCCAGTTAAAATACAAAATGGCATAATTGTCTCATCATCATTGTATCTGAGGCTAGTCTAGAATCTCTTCCTATGAAAAATATTTAAATATTTAAAAGTTTTGCATGGAGAAATTATACTAATATGGGAACAGCATTCAGTGAATGTTGTTGGCCCAGGTTAAGTGTTCAAATGGTCCATTTATTGATCGCGTACATCTGAGTCTCCTATCTTGAGTAACATTACAGTGATTGACTACATAGCTTAGTTTGTAATGCGGTGATTGTCCATACGTAAGATTGTATCATTAACATCTGTTGCTTTTAGAACATCCATATCCTTAAGAAATTATCTCCTTGACAAGACATGGTTCTTATTTTTCTATGGTCGTTAGATCATGCTTACACCGATTTTAACAATATACTTGTGCGATTAGACTAAAGAGTTCGCCCCCGGGTGGGCTCGAACCACCAACCTTTCGGTTAACAGCCGAACGCGCTAACCGATTGTGCCACGGAGGCCTGAAAATAGATGGCACTTAGTTGTTTCATTGAATAGATGTGCACTGAACACTTCTTCACTGACTGTACTTTCAGGCGGACTCCAACCATCTCATGGATATTGTTAGTAGTCACTTCAATCTGAACTTACACAGGAGAGTTTATTCATACGTCTATATATGTGTGTTAACTTTATCATATACACAATTATTGTTCTGTGCATTAGTAAATTACTTTGGGACCTCATTCAAACTGGATGTTATCTAATGGAATAAATATCTCCACCAGATACCATCCAGTTTGAATGAGGTCCTGTTAATAATATATGTGTGTGTGTGTATGTGTGTGTCTGTAGAGTATATATATATATATATATATATATATACATATATATATATATATATATATATATATATATATATATATATATATATATATATATATATATATTATAAAAACCTTTCCTAAATAGACTCTCTGTATCATGTGTTTGTGAATGTTTACAAACACAGTTATTTAGTAATAATAATAATAATGATAATAATGGTTTGAATTTAACAGCAAAAGAACTACCTATAAAGAGATATAATTGAACCATTATCAAATAATAATCGAAAATTACAGCAAGAAAGGAATAAAAACGATTAAAAATTCAATTTATGTAATATTATTTCAAACTCAGCAACGGCCCAAAAACGAGGATATTAAAAAATAATATATATATATATATATATATATATATATATATATATATATATATATATATATATATATATATATATATATATATATATATATATATATATATAACGTTACTTTATGGAAACCATGAATATCATGGTAATTTTTGAGTCGTTGCTGGTTTTTTAAAGATTATTATTGTATTATTATTATTATTATTATTAAAATTATTATTATTATTGTATATTCTTATTATTATTATTACCTTCAAATAAATATACTTGCAGACTTCTACCAGATTCATTACCCTTCACTCGTAATGAAATAAAGACAAAACCAATGTTATATAAGGCATTTAAAATTCTAAAAATTAAAAAAGCAAACAAAAAGTCTGCCATCGAATTTTGATGTACATTGAGGGATGATTAAAAAGTCACCTGTTGCAACTGCGGTTTTTCACAGTGGTTTTTGTGTTTATATTGTTACATATAGTATTTTATTCCTCGTTATTTGAGTAATTGGGGGATTATAGTGAATTACGTGTTATTAGACATAAATAGTATAATTAGGTAGTTCATGGGACTATGATGTCAGAATGTAGGTCTAAGATATTGCAGAAACCGCAAGTTCAAAATTGATACTGTTACAGTTACAACTCAGTTTAATTGCTATAATCCCTAATAATAATAATAATAATAATAATAATAATAATAATAATAATAATAATAATAGAGCCTGAGTCTTAAAATGGAGAAACGAATCGACGGTTATGTGTGCGGTGCATATATAATAAAAATAAATCTGAACAGAGAGCTTTCGTGAATCTGTTAGAAAAGGGAATCAGAACATATTCTCGAAAGCTCCCTGAATAGATTTATTCTAAAATATATTTGCACCCATATATAACCGTGGATTTGTTTCTCCAATAACAATAATTATATGAAGGCACAAAAAATCTCCATAGCTTTTTTTCCTTTATTAAAAGAATAATTAACAGAAATTCACTTGAACTTTCCGTGTATTGAGTCAAACGTCTATGCACTGATGCCCCTCACAGTTTTAATATTCAGTATTGCTGAAGCCTGACCTGCAAAGCCAGTTATAAGTGCTTTTTATGACTGCATTTCGCTGAAAGCTGTTATCGCATGTAACCAATTTTTGGTCGCTGTTGAATGATGCTGCATTGAATTTGCTGCCATTTTATCAGCTCTGGAAAGAGCTGATCGTTTCCCATTATCATTTGGCTGTTGCTTCCGTTTCCGCTCTGCAGTTGATTCTCGTTTTGTTTTATTCCTCCCAGATGGAAGGTTTATTATTACTTGTTATTATTTTATTGTGTGTGTGTATTATTACTATGAGTCTTATTATTACTGGTCTGATTTTAATCATATTATTCCCCCCAGAGAGATTTTATTATTATTATTATTATTGTTATTATTATTATTATTTTTATTATTATTATTATTATTATTATTATTATTATTATTATTATTATTATTATTATTATTATTATTATTATTATTATTTTCCCTTACCTCCTCTTACTTCTTCCTAATGAATACCATATTCTTTGGAAATTTGAATTTCAAGTCAGTGGCCCCTGTGGGCTTGTGCCATATGAATGGGGTTCATCTGAATAACAGTAATATTTCTGATCCGATTTTGCATTAACTTCATAGGCAAGTACCTGGACGGTTATTGATTTATTAACCTAAATGAATGTTAAGCTTGATTTATTGCTCAAGGTCACAGGTCCTCTTAAAGGTCAAGAGGTTTTTGTTATTAGTTTGATCTATAATAGTTGTGTACAAGTCATGACAAATGAGGTTTTCATGGGTAAGACAACTGTTACATTGCTTCGTTGCTTATAATGCGTTCACATAACTAAGTAATTGTTCCTTTTGCAAGCCACATTATGGTACTTTTTTAGCGTGGTTGTTAGAGCACAGTACGACCTTAACTAAACACATTGTGCAATTAGACTAAATAATTCGTCCCTGGGTGGGCTCGAACCACCAACCTTTCGGTTAACAGAGAAGCGCTAACCGATTGTGCCACGGAGGCATGAAATTAGGGGGTGCAACTTGCGCTATTAATTGTTCCAGAACAACAGGTGGTGGCCTCTTAATTTCCCTTACTGGTAAATAAATATTACTATATATTTCTACATACTACAGTAAACATACAAACATATACCTAACATTAAACAATTATGAAGAAATTTCATAACCCAGCTTGAGTCCTGCTTTTACACCAAACCAGTTACTCTTGTTCTATATATTCTGTTACAATGAATGGCTAAGGTCTCATGCCAGTTGAGATACAAAATAACGCAATTTTCATATCTTAGAGATATCTGAGGGTAATCTAGACCTCCGTCCCAAGAAAAATATTTAAGAGGGTTACTGCTAAAAGTTATAACGATAGGGCAACGGTGCTCAGTCGATTTTGTTTATCCAAATTCAGTGTTTAAATGGTCCATTTTTTATTTCATGGGTGAAATTGAACAAATTGTACACACTGATTATTTTAATATTGGTACAAATATGCACCTTTGTGACTTGTAATGCACCCATGGTTCTTAGGATGTTATTTCATTGCAAGATAGTTTATGGTTTTTTTCTAAGGTCATTTAGATCCTGGTTATACCGACCTTGATGAAATATTTTGCGCAATTAGGCCAAACAATTCGCCCCCGGGTGGGCTCGAACCACCAACCTTTCGGTTAACAGCCGAGGCACTAACTTGATTGTGGGTTGAGGCTTGAATAACCTCATTCCACTCCCACAATGTGTTGTTCCAGAACAACTGTCAGTGACCTCTAAATTTCCCTGTTTATTATATATACATTACTATATATTTAAACATACTACTATGCATATGTATTCTACTGAATACATACAATTTCGAAGAAATATCAAGGCCTTGCCTGAGACCTCCTTTTACACCCAAACGAGACAATCCCATTTTATATGATTCACAATAACTTGAGCTCCTTAAATTTTTTAAAGAAAATCAAGCCTTAATCCTTCTCTCTCCATATCATAACATTACTGCATTTGCCATATGTACAAGTTCTTGTACGTCATATTTATATATATATATATATATATATATATATATAGCATTTATATATATATAGTTTTATATATATATATATAATATATATATATATATATATATATTTATATATACATAATAATATATATATATTATATATATATATATATATACATGTATATATGTCTTCCCATCCTGTACACATGATTAAACCTCGCAACTCACATTGGCCACCCTGTCAAAACGTTTCTTTTATCTTTACCTTCAAGGCTCTTCAAACATTTCAGCACTAACAGCGGACACAGCAGGTTTTATTTTTGTTCATATTCTGCAAAAAGATCGTTGCTATGGTCCAGATTAAAAGTGTATTAAACTCTCTCTCTCTCTCTCTCTCTCTCTCTCTCTCTCTCTCTCTCTCTCTCTCTCTCTCCAGCTGAAAATCTCTCTCCTCTCTCTCTCTCTCTGTGATGTGACATTCTCGGTGAGACGTAATCGTTCATGGTCTGGATAATCTACCCGATAATACGCGTCTTACATACAATTAGCGAATGAAATATAGCTAAAAGTGTTCATGAACTATCGGTGATTAGCTTAATATCAGATTCGAGTGATAAACCGTCTAATAAGTTGTTTACGATGTGAATTAATAAGATCTGAAAATCATGGAGAGTCAACCAACAGTGGCAAAAAGGTGGAGAAACTTGCTTGCATAGGAGATATTCAATATGATGAATTGGCTGGAAGGGAACTTGGTTTGCTGATCGTGGAGACCTCCATTGCAACATCGACCAAAAGATGTGAAATCATTCACAGACATATTGAAAGGATACGATCCTTCAAACTGAGCAAATCTGTAGAAAATATAATGAAAATAATAGAAGGGATTCCAATGAAAGTTCAAGTTATCAAAAGACTTATAAAGAAAATCTACAAAAATCAACACATTCCATCAAAGAAAATAAGTATGGTGGAATTCTTGTGAATATATTGATTGATGCAATATTTTTCAAACGGATGCCTAAAGCATGTAAACTATGTAGAGTGTGGTATAGCATTGTAAATCCACAAAACCTGATTAGGAAATGCTATCTTGCCACGTAATTGCCCACACACCCTTCATGTGCTGAAGTTGAGCAAAATAGAAATAAGGACACAAAATATTTTCCTCAACATGTCTAGTATGGATAGACAAGGTCATTAAATCAAGACTTAATGTACAGATTGTGGGAGGATGAAGAAGATGAAGAAGAGGAATCAAAGAGGAAAATAGAAAAGAAGAACATAAGACTGAAGAGAGAGAAAAGATTAATAAAAACAAAGAACAGGATAATAGTATGGATGCAGAGAAACTCATAGATTCTACACATGAGGCAATACAGCAATATACATATGAAGAAATAAATTATGACTCTGATAAATCAAAATAAAATCCCAAAGGTTGTACCCGGATCTCCATATTGATGGGAAAAGAACAAGAAAAAAAAAGAAAAGAAAGACACAGTATGCACTCTTTGAAAAGAGGGAATTGCAGGTTTGGTGAAAGATGTTATTACAAACATCCCAAGATATGTCACAATTATGAGATCTATGGCAAATGTGCATATCTAGATGGTTATGAAGAGGAATGCTAGAATCTACATCCAAAAAATATTTAGAAACTGGAAAGAAGGAAATGGATGTAGGTTTAATAAGAAATGTAGGTACATGCATCCTGTAGCCATGAAAACCAAAATCAAAATCAAATACATATAAAAAACCAAGGTAAAAATGAAACAAATAAAGAAAAGAACAAAGATCATGTGATGAAGGCAAAAGCAAGCCAACAACACATTATGAAATGTCAGCACCACGATATGAGCCATCAGCATCTAGATATAGCACAAGGAACAAGCAATGTATCTATGATGCTAGGGATGCTTGCAGATATGGAGATATGCAGGTTTATGCACAAAGTGAATAAATATGAGGCTGGAAGAACAAATATAATGGAAAAAGTTGGATTTTTAATGATTGAATTTCTGAAATGAAAAAGATCAACATATCAGAACAGGAAAGAGACATGAAAATCCTTATTATTACCCATATTAGATAATGGAGATGTTAGTAAACATCATAGTGATGAACTTACACAGGGGTTTAGTTTGAGTAACTCAAAAAAGAAAGATAGAGTTCTTAGAAGAACTAAAAATGAAAAAATAGAATTACTGAATATAAGTGAAACCTGGTATTCCCTAAGAGACTGGTAATGATGACCAGATAAAAGGGTTTCCAAACTTATAGATCAGATAGAAAAATAGAAATCAAGGGGAACCGTGTATCTGGGAGAGATGCCAATCAAGGAAAAATCTGTGAGAAATATAGTAACACATAATGTGAATTAATAGCGGTAGAATTTGAATCTGAAAATTAGTGAACATTGTAATAAATAGACTCTCTAATACTAAAGAGTTTGACATAATAATTGAAAAATTGGATGAAATATTTAGAAATCACAAGCAATTGACTATTCTCCTAACCGGAGACTTTAACTTTCCTTTTGTAGAATGGAAAAGAACGAATAGGAGACTGTGGTTGTATTTATACATATATTCAAAGAGCAATAGTAGTGCAGAAGATATTGAGGCAATTTGGCTATATATATATGCTATATAGAACATAACATTCAGCAAATAAATCACCTACCAACAAGAAAGGATAATATTTTGTCCTAGTATTTGTGAATGAGGTGAACTATGTTAAAGAAATAATAGTATATAACATAGTATTTATGGACCATAATGTCATAGAACTAACAGTCCGTTCCAGAACATATGAAAAACAGAGAAAAGCAAGACAACGAAAAAATGGAAGGATATGGAAAATACAATTTCTATAGTAAGAATATAAATTGTCAAAAATAAATGAAGAATTAAACAAAGAATGGGAAAACATATGTGTAAGTGATGATATACAGGTATTACATATATATTATATAAAAATATTAGAGGAAATAGTGGAAAAATATATACCAAGAAAAAGTAGTATCAGTCATTTAATTCCAAGAGACATGATGAAGGATCTTGTTCAGTAGATAGAAAGTGGTTCAAAATAGCTCTTGCAAAAAGAAAAGAATGCATGGAAAGTGATGGAACTAAAAGTAAGATAGAAAATGCCAGAACAAAAGATTATACAATCAAAAGAAAATGAAAAATGGAACCTAGAAGAAATGACACTACAAAATATCAAGCAAAACCCTAAAATTTTTATTCATATGCAAAAGATTAATAAAATAAGAGTAAAAATAGGCCTCTAAGAATTGAAGGGCGATTAACGAATCAACTCCCTGAATATATTTGTAACATATTAGCACCAAAGATATAAGGTAGATTTACACCTCCAATTGAACAATGAAGATAATGATACAGAAATAAGAGATGAAAATACTTTTTTTTATCAGATATAGATAATTAACAGAAATTCCGATATTTCCAGGCTATTAATGAAATTAAAATGGATCAGCAGCAGGATTCAGATGGAGCCTGACCTGCAAAGCCAGTTAAAGTGCTTTTCATTCACTGCATTACGCTGAAAGCTGTTATTAAGACAATTTAGATCGCTGATTTATGATGAGCATAAATTGACTGCATTTTATCAGCTACTTTCAAAGAGCTGATCGTTCATAGACTAGAGCTAGTGTGTCGTGGGCCTCTGCAGTTGATTCTCATTTTGTTTTATCTCCCAGATGGAGTTTATTATTATATGAAGGGTAATGAAAAATTGTGTGTGAAACATTTTATTAAATTATTATTGTTCAATCTGATTTTAACATGGTTTTGTACCCAGAGAAATTTTTATTACACAAGCCCAACTGTTAGTCCACCATGAAAGCATTTTTAAAATATGATAAATGAAATTAGATTACAGATTGGTTTACCTAGACTTTCCAAAACCTCCTCTTGACTAATGAATACCATATATTAGCGAAAAATTAGAAAACATAACATTGTTGACAAGTTAGGAAGATGGATAAAGATTTTTGCAAAACTATGGGGCAAGTAACAGATAGTGATTGCAAATGAATGTTAATCCGGATGATTAACTCAAGGTCTAAAGGTCCTCTGTACCAGGTCAAGATGGAAGGTTTTTGTTATTGCTGTTTGATGATTATGTTGTGCAGATCATGACATGTAGGTTTTCATGGACTCAGACAAGAAGTTTCGCAGATGACACAAGAATAAGTGAAATTGCTTTGCAAGCCGCATTGAAGACTTAGGAACTGGTTGTTAGAGCAAAGTAGACCTAAACAAACATATATAAATGGGCAGAGATAAATAGGATGGTATTGCTCTGATAAATTTCAATCAACCACCAATGGTGATAACAGCCGAATGCTATATGCATATAAAGGACCTAATTATGTGAGACAATCACAAACAAGGACAGCAGTTGGTGACTCTTAATTTGTGACTGGTAAATAAATATTACTATATGTTATGCAATGAGTCAACATACAATTCTATTGGCCTAACATTAAGCAATTAGCAAAAATGGGAACCCAGCTTGAACCTGCTTTTACACCAAACCAGTTACTCTTGAACTACATGATTATGCTTTATAAATGGCGATACATGCCCGTTGAGTCCAAAATAACGCAATTTTCATATCTTACAGTATCAAATTAATCTGACCTCAAGTCCTAGAAAAATATTTAAGAGGGTTATTAAGAAGCTACAATAGAAACGGTTCAGGATTTTGTTTATCCAAACTACAGTGTTTTAAATTTTTTTATTTCTTGAAATTGAAGAGAAACACACTGATTAATTCAAGCATGGAAACAAATACACAGAATTACCGAAAACACCCATGGAACTAAAATTATGTTTCATTGCAAGCAGAGGTATGGTTTCTAAGGTCAATTTAAACTGGTTATACCGAATTAAGGAAAGCACACAGGACATTAATCCACCACGCACTCAGCACCAATAATGCAGCGTTCTAGCCGAATGCGCTAACCAGCTCATCTGCCAGGAACTTAACAAGAAGTGAGCTTCCACAATGTGTTGTTTCTCAACTGGATAAGCTCGACAAATTTCTCATTATTATATATCCCAGACTATCATTTAGACTGGAAGATGCAATGTATTCCTGGAAGATGCGTTAGCAGCTCTCTGGTAGACCTGAGAGGTCCTTGCCTCACCAAACTGAGACAACCTGGGAGCAACAATAACAGAAGCTCAAGTAAATTTTTTTGTAAGGTAAGGTCTCTCTCTCAGCATTATTATTTAGCATTACTGCATTTGCCATGGCTAAAGTTCATGCCATATATAGCCACGAAATGTATATATGTCTCATCATCATTGTATCTATAGTCTATAATCTCTTATATATAGAAAAATATTTACATAGTTTGGGGATATATTTATAGTAATGTATAACCGCATTCAATGGTTGTCTGGCCCCAGGTTAATGTATTCAAATCATCAGTTCATTGCCATTGTCACATCTAAGTCTCTTTATCTTAAGGCTCTTCGTACAGTGATTGACACATAGTTTTATTTTGTAATGCTGCAAAAGATTGTTGCTAGATTAAGTGTATTAAACATTAACATCTGTTGCTTTTCTCATCCATATCTCTCTAAGAAATTTCTCTCTCTCTGGCAAGACAATTCTCTCGGTACTTATCGTTCTATGGTCGTTAATCCCGATTACCGATTTTAACTATTTGCTTGAATGAAATATAGCTAAACAGTTCGAACTATCGGTGATTAGACCAATTTCAGTTAACAGCCATAAACATCTAACCGATTGTTTGCCACGGAGGCCTGAAAATCATGGCACTCAGTTGTTTTATTGCAATAGATATGGACTGAAAACCTTTTCCACTACAGATGTTCAATATGATGGATTCAACCATCTCATGGTTTGCTGATAGTCGCCAATCTGAATTGTATCGACCAAAGAGTTTATTCATTCGTCTATACATATTAGTGTGTTATCTTTCCAAATACAAATTGTTAGAAAATTAATAGAAAATAATAGAAGGGACCTCATTCAAACTGGATGTTATCAAGTGGACTTATAAATATCTCCAAAAATCCAGCACACATTTGAATCAAAGTCCTTAATAATACGTAATGAATTAGTGAATATGTGATTGATGTCTCTGGGCAAATATATATAGCATATATATATGTGGGAGTGTGGTATAGCATTGTAAATACAAAATATATATATATGCTATTATTGGAACCTTTCTAAATAGACCCTCTGTAGCATGTTGTGTTTGTGAAATGTTTACAAACAGTTTTTGGTAATAATAATAATAATGATAACAATGGTTTCATTAAACAGACAAAGAACTACATACAAAGATGATATAAATGAGGACCATTATCAAATAATAATCGAACATATTACTGCAAGAGAGGAATAAAAAAATTAAAATTCAATTTTATAATAATATGGATTCAAACCCAGCATAGATTCTAAAAACAAGGCAATTCAAACATAAATAAGAAATAAGTATATGATATAGTAAAAATAAAATCCCAAAAATATATGTACCCCGGATATCCATATATGGGATAGAATATATATAGAATTTACATAAATATCATAATTTTTAGTCGTTGCTGGTTTGGTGAATAGATGTTAATATTATTAGATATGTCATTATTATTATTATTATTATTGTGTAGCTGTGACCAAATAAATATACTTCAAAAATATGTACCAAACTTCAGTACCCTTCATTGGGTTAATGAAATAAGACAATGCATCCACATAGCCATTAAAAGGCATTTTAAAAAATTCTAAAAAATTAAAAACCAAACAAAAAATGCCATCAATTTGATGTACATTCAGGATGATTAAGCCAACAACCTGTTGCAACTGCAGTTTCACAGTGGTTTTTTTGTGTTTATAGTTGTTACACTTTAGTATTTTATTCCTCGTTATTTGATGTAATTGGGGGATTATGTGAGATACGTGTTTTATGACATAAATGAGTATAATTAGGTAGTTCATGGGACAAATATGATGTCAAATGTTGGTTTTGTGTGTTCTGGAAATGAAAAAGTTCAAAATTGAACAGGAAAGAGACATTACAACTCAGTTTGCAATTGCTATAATAATAATAATAATAATAAAACCATCATAATAATAATAATAATGGGGTTTAATAATAATAATAATAAAGATAGAGTTCCTGAAGTCTTAAAATGGAGAAACAGAAATAGGTTATTGAATGTGGGTGCATACCTATATATATAACTAAATCTGAACAGAGAGCTTTCCAAACTTATCAGTTAGAAAATAGAATCAGAACACGATTATCAGCTCCTGAAGGAAAATTTGTTCTAAAATATATTTGCACACATAATGTGAATTAATCGGTAGAAATTTGAATCTCAATAGTGACAATAATTATATGAAGGCACAAAAAATCTAAAGCTTTTTTCCTTTATTAAGAATAATAGAAATTCACTTAGAACTTTCAGACTGGACTATTCTCAAACCAATCTTCCCTTCCGTGTATTGAAAGGCAAACTGTGGTTTGTATTTATACCCCTAAACAGTTTTAACAATAGTAGTGCTGAAGATGACAATTTGAAAAGCCAGTTATATGCTTTAGAACTGCATTACGCTAAAAAGCTGCCAACAAGAATGTAACCAATTTGGTCCTGTTGAATGATGTGAATTGAAGTGAACTGCCATTTTAAAGAAATGGAATAGAGCTGATCGTTTCGGACCATAATCATTTAACAGTCCGTTTCCAGGCTCTGCAATTGGTTCTCGTTTTGTTTTATTCCGAAAAATGGAAGGTTTGAAATACAATTTCTATAGTATTACAGTGGTCAAATGTGAAGAATTAAACAAGAATTGTGTGTAGTGATATACAGGTAAATACCATTATATTATATAAATTACTGGTCTGATTTTAATATATATTCCTCCAGAAGATTTTTATTATTAGTATTATTATTATTATTTTCCCTTGAGGATCTTGTTCTTCCTAATTAGAAATAAAATATTCTTTGGAAATATGAATTTCAAGTCTCATGGAAAGTGATGGAACTTGTGCCATATGATAAAAGGTTCATCTGAATCAAAGTAATAAAAATGATCCGAGAAATGACACCATTAAATTCAAGGCAAAACCTGGACAAATTTTGATTTGTTATGCAAAATGATTAATAAGCTTGATTTATTGCTCAAGGTCAAGGGCGATTAAAGGTCAAGAGGTTTTATGTAACATTAGTTTGAAGATATAAAGAGTGAATTTACAACAAATTGACAAATGAAGTTTTAATGGTAAGATAAGAGTTACATTGCTTCGTTGCTTATAATGCGTTAGATAACTAAGTAATTGTTCCTTTGCAAGCCGCATTATGAACTTAAAAATGCGTGGTTGTTAGACCAGAGTACGACCTTAACTAAACACATTGTGCAATTAGACTAAATAATTCGTCCCTAGGTGAAGGGCAAGATTTACCAACATTTCGGTTAACAACCGAACGCTAAATGATGGTTCCACGGAGGCATAAATTAGGGTGCAACTTGCGCTATTCATATTGTTCCAGAAGTATGAAAAGTGGTAAAAAATATAATTTCCCATTTACTGGTAAATAATTATTACTATATATTTCTGGTTTTACTACAGAAAACATACACAATACCTAACATTAAACAATTATGAAAGCATTTCATAGCAACGAGTCCTACTTTAAACCAAACCAGTTACTCTGGTTTATATATTCTTTTACAATGCTTTTGACAAGGTAGATCATACCAGTTAGCGAAAAAATAGGAAAAGTTTCATATCTGACAAAGATATCTGAGGGTAATCTAGAATTCCCAAGAAAAAGAAAACAGAGGTTACTGCTAAAAGTTATAACGATAGGAAGCAACGGTGCCCAATCGATTTTGTGTATCAAATTCAGTGTTTAAATGCTGCATTGCTGTTTTATTTCATTGCAGACATAGACAAATGTTAAGGACTCATTATTTTAAGTTTATTGGATGACACAAATAAGTACCTTTGTGACTTGTAGATAGGGACATGTTCTTAGGATGTTATTTAAACAAGATAGTTTATGGTTTTTTGGATGGTCATTTAGATCCTGGTTATACCGACCTTGATGAAATATTTTTGCGCAATTAGGCCAAACAATTCGCCCCGGGTGGACTAACCACCAACAATCGGTTAACAGCCGAACGCGCTAACCGATTGTGTGATGTTGAATAACCTCGTGCACCTTCCACAATGTTGTTCAGAACAACTTCTAGTGACTTCAAAATTTCCCTCATTATTATATATACATTACTATACTTTAAACAGACTACTATGCATATGTATTCCTACTGAATACATACAATTTCGTACATATCAAGGCCTTACCTGAGACAATCCCTTTTACCCAAACGAGACAATCCCATTTATTGGCTTCACAATAAGGAGAGCTCAAGGTGAATTTTTTGAAAGAAAAAATCGAAGACTTAATCAACTAACCATATCTTAACATTACTGGTTTTGCCATATATATAAGTTCTTGAACGTCACATATAAATATATATATATATATATATATATATATATATCATATATATATATATATATCAAATATATATAGTATATATATATTATATATATTATATATACTATGCATATACTTATACATGGATATATGTCTCCATCTGTATCAAAATGCATTAAACCTCTGCAAGCTCATCTGGCCACCCCTGTCAAAACGTTTGTATCTTTACCTTTCAAGGCTCTTCAAACATTTCAGCACTAACCCGGACACATAGGTTTATTTTTGTTCATATTCTGCAAAAGATCGTTGCTATAGGTAGATTAAGTGTATTAAACTCTCTCTCTCTCTCTCTGAGGACTCTCTCTCTCCTCTCTCTCTCTCTCTCTCTCTCTCTCTCTCTCTCTCTCAGCATTATTATTCATTACAACCGATGGCTAAAGTCTCACGCCAGTTGAAATACGAAATGTCATAATTGTCTCATCATCATTGTATCAAGAGGCTAGTCTAGAATCTCTTCTATGAAAAATATTTAATAGTTTTGCAGGGAGAAATTATAGTAATAAGAACCGCATTCAATGAAGGTTGTTGGCTTGAGTTAAAGTATTCAAATGATCAGTTCATTGATTGCGCACATCTAAGTCTCCTATCTTAAGTATCATTACAGTGATTGACTACATAGCTTGGTTTGTAATGCTGTGAATGTCCATATTTAAGATTGTAACATTAACATCTGTTGCTTTTTATGCATCCATATTCTTAAGAAATTATCTCCTTGGCAAGACAATTTATGGTACTTATTTTTCTATGGTCGTTAGATCATGCTTACACCGATTTTAACTATTTACTTGTGAGATTTGATTAAACAGTTCGCCCCCGGGTGGGCTCGAACCACCAACCTTTCGGTTAACAGCCGAACGCGCTAACCGATTGTGCCACGGAGGCCTGAAAATAGATGGCACTCAGTTGTTTTATTGAATAGATATGCACTGAACACTTTTCCACTGATTGTACTTTCGGGCGGACTCCAACCATCTCATGGATATTGTTAGTAGTCACTTCAATCTGAACTTACACGGGAGAGTTTATTCATACGTCTATACATAAGTGTGTTAACTTTATCATATACACAATTGTTCTGAGCATTAGTAGAATTACTAACGGGACCTCATTCAAACTGGATGTTATCTAGTGGAATAAATATCTCCACTAGATACCATCGGTTGAATAATTTGTTAATAACTGTAATAATACGTATGTGATGTGCTGTATATATATATATATATGTCTCTCTATATATATATATATATATATATATATATATATATATATATATATATATATATATATATATATATATTATAAGAACCTTTCTAAATAGACTCTCTGTAGCATGTGTGTTTGTGAATGTTTACAAACAGTTATTTGGTAATAATAATAATAATAATAATGATAATAATGGTTTGAATTTAACAGCAAAAGAACTACATACAAAGAGATATAAATGAACCATTATCAAATAATAATTGAAAATTACAGCAAGAGAGGTATAAAAACGATTAAAATTCAATTTATGTAATATTATTCAAACCCACCAAGAACTTAAAAAACAAGGATATTCAAAGAAAAAATAATATATATATATATATATATATATATATATATATATATATATATATATATATATATATATATATATATATATATAGTATTTACATAAATATCATAATTTTTTAGTCGTTGCTGGTTTGAATATTATTATTATTAATATTATTATTATTATTATTTTTATTATTATTATTATTATTATTATTATTATTATTATTATTATTATTATTACCAAATAAATATACTTGCTGATTTCTACCAGATTCAATTCCCTTCACTCGTAATGAAATAAAGACAAAACCAATGGCTTTTATAAGGCATTTAAAAATTCTAAAAAAATTAAAAAGCAAACAAAAGTGTGCCATCGAATTTTGATGTACATTGAGGGATGATTAAAAAGTCACCTGTTGCAACTGCAGTTTCACAGTGGGTTTTTTTTTTTATATTGTTACATACAGTATTGTATTCCTCGTTATTTGTGTAATTGGGGGATTACGTGAATTACGTGTTATTAGACATAAATAGTATAATTAGGTAGTTCATGGGACTATGTTGTCAGAATGTAGGTCAAAGATATTGCAGAAACGCAAGTTCAAAATTGATACTGTTTCAGTTACAACTCAGTTTAATTGCTATAATAATAATAATAATAATAATAATAATAATAATAATAATAATAATAATAATAATAGAGCCTGAGTCTTAAAATGGAGAAACGAATCGACGGTTATGTGTGGGTGCATATATATATAAAAATAAATCTGAACAGAGAGCTTTCGGGAATCTGTTAGAAAAGGGGAATCGAACATATTCTCGAAAGCTCCCTGAATAGATTTATTCTAAAATATATTTGCATCCATATATAACCGTGGATTTGTTTCTCCAATAATAATAATTATATGAAGGCACAAAAAATCTCCATAGCTTTTTTCCTTTATTAAAAAAATAATTAACAGAAATTCACTTGAACTTTCAGAGGAGCACAAACCAATCTTCCCTTCCGTGTATTGAGGCAAACGTCTATGCACTGATGCCCCTCACAGTTTTAATATTCAGTAGGTGAAGCTTGACCTGCAAAGCCAGTTATACGTGCTTTTTATGACTGCATTACGCTGAAAGCTGTTATCGCATGGAACCAATTTTGGTCGCTGTTGAATGATGCTGCATTGAATTTGACTGCCATTTTTATCAGCTCTGGAAAGAGCTGATCGTTTCCCCGTCATCATTTGGCTGTGTGCTTCGTTTCCGCTCTGCAATTGGTTCTCGTTTTGTTTTATTCCTCCCAGATGGAAGGTTTATTATTATTATTATTATTATTATTATTATTATTATTATTATTATTACTGATCTGATATGAATCAAATTGTTCCTCCCAGAGAGAAGTTTTATTATTATTATTATTATTATTATTATTATTATTATTATTATTATTATTATTATTTGAAGGGAGTAGACCCTCTTTTAAACAGGTCTTATTAAAAAGGATGGCTGTATTATGAATTTATCTTATATAATGTCTTTCTATCTTCCTTATGATTTTCAGGCTCAGCGATGTTAGTCAGTAAATGGCCGATATTCATGTTGGAAAAGGACAGTGTGTGGAATATTGGAAGTCTTGTTAATAAGACCTATTATTATTAATATTATTATATTATTATTATTATTATTATTATTATTATTATTATTATTATTATTATTATTATTATTATTATTATTATCCCTTACCTCCTCTTACTTCTTCCTAATGAACACCATATTCTTTGGAAGTTTGAATTTCAAGGCAGTGGCCCCTGTGGGATTGTTCCATGTGAATGGGGTTCATATGAATAACAAAAATATTACTGATCCGATTTTTACTTCATAGGCAAGTGCCTGGACGGTTATTGATTTATTAACCTAAGTGAATGTTAATCTTGATCTATTTCTCAAGGTTACAGGTCATTTTAAAGGTCAAGAGATTATTATTATTAGTTTGATCTATAATAGTTGTGTACAAGGGATGACACATGAGGTTTTCATAGGTAAGATAACTGTTACATTCCTTCTTGCTTATAATGCGTTCACGTAACTAAGTAATTGTTCCCTTTGCAAGCCACATTATGGCACTTTTTACCATGGTCGTTAGAGCACACTATGATCTTCAGTAAACACTTTGTGCGATTAGACTAAATAATTCGCCCCCGGGTGGGCTCGAACCACCAACCTTTCGGTTAACAGCCGAACGCGCTAACCGATTGTGCCACGGAGGCATGAAACAATGGGGTGCAACTTGCGCTATTAATTGTTCCAGAACAACAGGTGGTGGCCTCTTAATTTCCTTATTTACTAAAATATTACTATATATTTCTACATACTACAGTATATATAGAAACATATACATAACATTAAACAATTATGAAGTAATTTCATAACCCAGCTTGAGTCTTGCTTTATACCAAACCAGTCACTCTCCTCCTCTATATATTCCGTTACAATGAATAGCTAAGGACTCATGCCAGTTGAGATACAAAATAACGCAATTTTTCATATCTTAAAATATCTGAGGGTAATCTAGACCTCCATCCCAAGAAAAATATTTAAGAGGGTTACTGTTAAATGTTAAAATGATAGGGTAACGGTGCTCAGTCGATTTTGTTTATCCAAATTCATTGTTTAAATTCTCCATGTTTTTATCTCATGGGTGAAATTGAAGCAATTGTTCACATTGGTTATTTTATTATTTGTACAAATATACACCTTTGTGACTTGTAACGCACCCACGTCCTTATGATATTATTTCATTGAAAGATAGTTTATGGTTTTTTCCAAGGTCGTTTAGAGCTTTAGATCATGGTTATACCGACCTTGATGAAATATTTTGCGCAATTAGGCTAAACAAACTCGCCCCAGGTGAGCTCGAACCACCAACCTTTCGGTTAACAGCCGAACGCGCTAACCGATTGTGCCGCAGGGTGAATAACCTCGTGCACCTTCCACAATGTGTTGTTCCAGAACAACTGGCAGTGACTTCTAAATTTCCTTCATTATTATATATACATTAGTATATATTTATACATACTACTATGCATATGTATTCCTACTGAATACATACAATTTCGAAGAAATATCAAGGCCTTGCCTGAGACCTACTTTTACACCAAACAAGACAATCCCATTTATATATTCCTTTGAGTCCTTCTCATTTGTTACAAAACGTCCTGTCACTCATCAACAATTTAGTTCATATCTAATCAATACATTCTGAGGGTTTTATGTCATATGATTTTCACAGCTTCACAATAACTTGAGCTCAAGTAAATTTTTTGAAAGAAAAAAATCAAGACTTAATCCTTAACCATATCATAACATTACTGCATTTGCCATAAATACAAGTTCTTGTATCACATATATATATATATATATATATATATATATATATATATATATATATATATATATATATATATATATATATATATATACTAATATATATATATATAAATTATATACACATATGCATATACATATACATATATAAACGTCCTCCCATCCTGTATACATGATTAAACCCTGGCAACTCACATTGGCCATCCTGTCAAACGTTTGTATCTTCACCTTTCCAAGGCTCTTCAAACATTTCCAGCACTAACAGCATACACATAGGTTTTTTTTTGTTCATATTCTGCAAAAAGATCGTTTGCTATAGTAGATTAAGTGTGTATTAAACTCTCTCTCTCTCTCTCTCTCTCTCTCTCTCTCTCTCTCTCTCTGTCTCTCTCTCTCTCTCTCTCTCTCTCTCAGCATTATTATTCATTACAACCGATGACTAAAGTCTCATGCCAGTTAAAATACAAAATGGCATAATTGTCTCATCATCATTGTATCTGAGGCTAATCTAGAATCTCTTCCTGTGAAAAATATTTAATAGCTTTGCAGGGAGAAATTATAGTAATATGGGAACAGCATTCAGTGAATGTTGTTGGCACAGGTTAAGTGTTCAAATGATCCATTTATTGATCGCGTGCATCTAAGTCTTCTATCTTAAGTAAAATTACAGTGATTGACTACAAAACTTAGCTTGTAATGCAGTGATTGCCCATACTTAAGATTGTAACATTAACATCTGTTGCTCTTAATGCATCCATATGCTTAAGAAATTATCTCCTTGGCAAGACAATTTATGGTACTTATTTTTCTATGGTCGTTAGATCATGCTTACACGGATTTTAACAATGCACTTTCGCTATTAGACTAAACAGTTCGCCCCGGGTGGGCTCGAACCACCAACCTTTCGGTTAACAGCCGAACGCGCTAACCGATTGTGCCACGGAGGCTTGCAACTAGAGATGGCACTCAGTTGTTTTACTGAACAGATGTGCACTGAACACTTCCACTGATTGTACTTTCGGGAGGACTCCAACCATCTTATGGATATTGTTAGTAGTCACATCAATCTAAACCTAACACGGGAGACTTTATTCATATATCTATATATGTGTGTGTTTACTGTATCATTCTACACAATTGTTTTGTGCATTAGTAGAATTACTAACAGGGACCTCATTCAAACTGGATGTTATATAGTGGAATAAAATCTCCCTAGATACCATTCAGTTTGAATAGTCCTGACCATCAGTATTGATTGCATGTGTGTCTATGAGTACATATATACATATATATATATATATATATATATATATATATATATATATATATATATATATATATGTAATATATTATATATATATATATATATATATATATATATATATATATATATATAATATATATATATATATATATTATATATATTATAAGGAACTTTTCCTAATTAGACTGGCTGTAGCATATGTGTGTGTGAATGTTTACAAACAGTCATTTAGTAATAATAATAGTAATGATAATAATGGTTTGAATTTAACAGCAAAAGAACTACATAGAAAGAGATATAAATGAACCATTAGCAAATAATAATCGAAAATTACAGCCAGAGAGGAATAAAAAGATTAAGATTCAATTTATGATACTATTATTCAAACCCATCAAGGGCAAAAACAGAGGATATTCAAATATATATATATATATATATATATATATATATATATATATATATATATATATATATATATATATATATATATACAATATATATATATATATAGTATATTACATAAAGTATCATCAATATCATCATGTTTAGTCGTTGCTGGGCTTGAAATATTATTATTATTATTATTATTTTTATTATTATTATTATTGTTATTATTATTATTATTATTATTGTGTGCAAATAAATGTACTTGCAGACTTCTACCAGATTCAATACCCTTGACTCATGTAATGAAATAAAAAACAAAACCAATGGCTTTTATAAGGCATTTAAAAATTTTAAAAAATTAAAAAGCAAACAAAAAGTTTGCCATCGATTTTGATGTTACATTGAGGATGATTATCAAGTCACCTGTGGCAACTGCAGTTTCACAGTGGTTTTTTTTGTGTTTATATTGTTACATATAGTATTGTATTCCTCGTTACTTGTGTAATTGGCGGATTACGTGAGTTACGTGTTATTAGACATAATAGTATAATTAGGTAGTTCATGGGACTGTGTTGTCAGAATGTAGGTCAAAGATATTGCAGAAACGCAAGTTCAAAAATTGTTGATACAGTTACAGTTACAACTGTCAGTTTAATTGCTATAATAATAATAATAATAATAATAATAATAATAATAATAATAATAATAATAATAATAATAACAGAGCCTGAGTCTTAAAATGGAGAAACAAATCCACGGTTATGTGTGGGTACATATATATTTAAAAATAAATCTGAACAGAGAGCTTTCGGGAATCTGTTCGAAAAGGGGAATCGAATATCTTCGCGGAAGCCCTCTGAATAGATTTAAATTTAAATATATTTGCATCCATACATAACTTTAAATGAATTTGTTTCTCCAATAACAATAATTATATGAAGGGGCAAAAAATCTCCATAGCAGTTTTTCCTTTATTGACAAAATACTTAACAGAAATTCAATTGAACTTTCAGACGAGCACAAACCACTCTTCCCTTCCGTGTATTGAGTCAAACGTCTATGCACTGATGCCCCTCACAGTTTTAATATTCAGTATTGCTGAAGCCTGACCTGCAAAGCCAGTTATAAGTGCTCTTTATGACTGCATTACGCTGAAAGCTGTTATCACATGGAACCAGTTTTGGTCGCTGTTGAATGATGCTACAAGCAGCATTGAATTTGACTGTCATTTTTATCCGCTCTGGAGAGAGCTTGTCATTTCCCCGTCATCATTTGGCTGTGCGCTTCGTTTCCGCTCTGCAGTTGGTTCTCGTTTTGTTTTATTCCTCCCAGTGGGAAAGGTTTTATTATTATTATTATTGTTGTGTGTGTGTGTGTGTGTATTATTATTGATGTCATTTTTGATTAAATTATTCCCCCAGAGAGAAGGTTTATTGTTATTATTATTATTACTTTATTATTATTGTGTGTGTTATTGTGTTTCCTTTACCTCCTCTTACTTCCAACTAATAGACACCATATTCTTTGGATGTTTGAATTTCAAGTCAGTGGCCCCTGTGGGGTTGTTCCATGTGAATGGGGTTCATCTGAATAACAAAAATATTACTGATCCGATTTTGAATTAACTTCACAGGCAAGTACCTGGACGGTTATTGATTTATTAACCTAAATGAATGTTAAGCTTGATCTATTTCTCAAGGTCACAGGTCCTTTTAAAGGTCAAGAGGTTATTGGTATTAGTTTGATCTATAATAGTTGCGTACAAGGGATGACACATGAGGCTTTCATGGGTAAGATAACTGTTACATTCCTTCTTGCTTATAATGCGTTCACGTAACTAAGTAATTGTTCCCTTTGCAAGCCCCTTTATGATACTTTTTTATCATGGTCGTTAGAGCACACTATGATCTTGAGTAAACACTTTGTGCGATTAGACTAAATAATTCGTCCCCGGGTGGGCTCGAACCACCAACCTTTTGATGTTACGGATGATTATCAAGTCACCTGTGGCAACTGCAGTTTCACGGTGGTTTTTTGTGTGTTTATACTGTAACATACAGCATTGTATTCCTCGTTACTTGTGTAATTGGGGAATTACGTGAATTACGTGTTATTAGACTTAAATAGTATAATTAAGTAGTTCATGGGACTGTGTTGTCAGAATGTAGGTCATAGATATTGCAGAAACTTATGTAATATATATTTAATAATAAAACTGAACAGAGAGCTTTCGGGAATCTGTTCGAAAAGGGGAATCGAACATATTCTCGAAAGCTCTCTGAATAGATTTATTCTTAAATATATTTGTACCCATACATAACCGTGGATTTGTTTCTCCAATAATAATAATTATATGAGTGCGCAAAAAATCTCCTTAGCATTTTTTCCTTTATTGACAAAATACTTAACAGAAATTCACTTAAACTTTCAGACGAGCACAAACCACTCTTTCCTTCCTTCCGTGTATTGAGTCAAACGCCTATGCACTGATGCCCCTCACAGTTTTAATATTCAGTATTGCTGAAGCCTGACCTGGAAAGCCAGTTATAAGTGCTTTTCATGACTGCATTACGCTGAAAGCTGTTATCGCATTTAACCAATTTTGGTCGCTGTTGAATGATGCTGCATTGAATTTGACTGCCATTTTTATCAGCTCTGGAAAGAGCTGATCGTTTCCCCGTCATCATTTGGCTGTGTGCTTCGTTTCCGCTCTGCAATTGGTTCTCGTTTTGTTTTATTCCTCCCAGATGGAAGGTTTATTATTATTATTATTATTATTATTATTATTATTATTATTATTATTATTATTATTAATGATGTGATTTTGATTAAATTATTCCTCCCAGAGAGAAGGTTTATTATTATTATTATTATTATTATTATTATTATTATTATTATTATTATTATTATTATTATTATTATTATTTCCTTTACTTCCTCTTACTTCTTCCTAATGAACACCATATTCTTTGGAAATTTGAATTTCAAGTCAGTGGCCCCTGTGGGATTGTTCCATATGAATGGGGTTCATCTGAATGACAATAATATTCCTGGTCCGATTTTGAATTAACTTCATAGGCAAGTACCTGGACGGTTATTGATTTATTAACCTAAATGAATGTTAAGCTTGATCTTTTTCTCAAGGTCACAGGTCCTTTTAAAGGTCAAGAGGTTACTGGTATTAGTTTGATCTATAGTAGTTGTGTACAAGGGATGACACATGAGGTTTTCATGTGTAAGATAACTGTTACATTCCTTCTTACTTATAATGCGTTCACATAACTAAGTAATTGTTCCCTTTGCAAGCCCCTTTATGGTACTTTTTTACCATGGTCGTTAGAGCACACTATGATCTTGAGTAAACACTTTGTGCGATTAGACTAAATAATTCGCCCCCTGGTGGGCTCAAACCACCAACCTTTCGGTTAACAGCCGAACGCGCTAACCGATTGTGCCACGGAGGCCTTAAATTATGGGGTGCAACTTGCGCTATTAATTGTTCCAGAACAACAGGTGGTGGCCTCTTAATTTCCCTTAGTACTAAATAAATATTACATTATATTTCTACGTACTACAACATACAAACATATACATAACATTAAACAGTTATGAAGAAATTTCATGACCTTGCTTGAGACCTGCTTTTACACCAAACCAGTCACTCTCCTCTATATACTCCGTTACAGTGAATGGCTAAGGTCTCATGCCAGTTGAGATACAAAATAAGGCAGTTTTCATATCCTTAGAGATATCTGAGGTTAATCTAGGCCTCCATCCCAAGAAAAATATTTGAGAGGGTTACTGTTAAAAGTTATAATGATAAGGTAACGGGGCTCAGTCGATTTTGTTTATCCAAATTCATTGTTTAAATGGTCCATGTTTTTATCTTATGGGTGAGACTGAAGCAGTTGTACGCATTGATTATTTTAATATTTGTACAACTATACACCTTTGGGACTTATAATGCACCCACGTCCTTAGGATATTATTTCATTGCAAGATAGTTTATGGGTTTTTTTCCAAGGTTGTCTAGATCGTGGTTATACCGACCTTGATGAAATATTTTGCGCAATTAGGCTAAACAACTCGCCCCCGGGTGGGCTCGAACCACCAACCTTTCGGTTAACAGCCGAACGCGCTAACCGATTGTGCCACGGAGGCTTGAATAACCTCGTGCACCTTCCACAATTTCTTGTTCTAGAACAACTGGCAGTGACTTCTAAATTTCCTCATTATTATATATATACATTACTATAATATATTTATACATACTACTATATACATGGATTACTAATGAATACATACAATTTCAAAGAAATATCAAGGCCTTGCCTGAGACCTACTTTTACACCGAACAAGTCAATCCCATTCATATATTCCTTTGTATCCTCATTTGTTACAAAACGTCCTGTCACTCATCAACAATTAGTTCATATCTATCAAAACACTCTGAGGGGTTTTATGCCACTTATCATTTTCCTGATTTCAAAAAAAAAAAAATTCCTCAAGCCACTATTTTTTTAAAAGAAAAAATGGAAACCATAATCCTTTACCATATCATAACATTTCTTTATTTGCTACTTATACAATTTTTGTTGTATATTGGCATATATATATACATATATAATATATATAAAATATGTATACATTGTATATATATATATTATATATATATATATATATATATATATATATATATATATATATATATATATATATATGTATATATATATATATATATGTGTGTGTGTGTGTTCTCCCATCCTCTCTACATGATTAAACCACGTCAACTCACTTTGGCCATTCTGTCAAAACGTTTGTATCTTTATCTTTCAAGGTTTTTCAAACATTTGAGCACTGACAGCATACACATAGGCGTTATTTTTATTCATATTGTACAAGAGATCGTTGCTATGATAGATTAAGAGTATTAAAGCTCTCTCTCTCTCTCTCTCTCTCTCTCTCTCTCTCTCTCTCTCTCTCTCTCTCTCTCTCTCTCTCTATATATATATATATATATATATATATATATATATATATATATATATATATATATATATATATATAAATCATTACAACCAATGGCTAAAGTCTCGTGCCGGTTGAAATACAAAATATCATAATTGTCTCATCATCACTGTATCTGAGGCAAATCTAGAATCTCTTCATATGAAAAATATTTATTAGTGGGAACAGCATTCAGTGAGTGTTGTTGGCCCAGGTTAAGTGTTCAAATGATCCATTTATTGATCGCGTACATCTACATCTCCTATCTTAAGTAACATTACAGTGATTGACTACATTGCTTAGTATGTAATGCAGTGATTGTCCATACATGAGATTGTAACATTTACATCTGTTGCTTTTAATGCATCCATATCTTTAAGAAATTATCTCCTTGGCAAGACAGCTTATGGTTCTTATTTTCTATGGTCGTTAGATCATGCTTACACCGATTTTAACAATATACTTCTGCGATTAGACTAAACAGTTCGCCCCCGGGTGGGCTCGCGCTAACCGATTGTGCCACGGAGGCCTGAGTTTATGGCTGGCACTCAGTTGTTTTATTGAATAAAAAATTGTGCTTTGAACACTTTTCCACTGATAGTACTTTCGGAAGGACTCCAACCATCTTATAGATACTGTTAGTAGTCACATCAATCTGAACTTACACAGAGAGTTTATGTGTGTGTTTTATGTATATATATATATATATATATATATATATATATATATATGTGTGTGTGTGTTTATATATATATATATATATATATATATATATATATATATATATATATATATATATATATATATATATATATAGGGTATTTGAAATTATATATATATATACAGCATAAACTATATATATAAAAGGGTGTTTTGATATGGACAAAAACAAAGTAATTCTGAACAGGTATTTATTTAAGTTTCTCTCTGAGTATTTAATATTTTGTGAGGCCTCCATTTGCCTGTACCACAGCCTGCATTCTTGAGGGGTTTCAGCGAATCACAAAAGCTGACTCAAACTCCATTTCCAGCACTTCGGTCTGCCCTCTCTTCGTAGGTCGTCGAGGCTTGGTATACCATCATTGTTGACTGTGCACGCTTCAACACGATCCTTTAAGATACTACCAATGTTTTCACTCACATTAAGGTCAGGGGGGGCTACCTGGAAATTTACTTGACAAGAAAAAATCGATACCACTGTTTCGAAGCAGCTCCTGTGTCGGAAGAGCCTTGAAACATGGTGCCTTATCATGCAAAAGTGTGACTTCTTCAACAGATAACCCATTTTCAGGATCTTTGAGGAAAGGAAATACTCCACCAGTAAGAACAGTTTCTCTTAAGTATTCACCATTCCATGACTGTCCTTTTTCTTTGATGATCCACGTTAACCATTTGGCTTTGAAACAGAGAAAAATTCCCAAACATTCAGGAAATTTCACAACTTGGCGATAGCACACGTCATCGCTGATATCATCCAACTTTGCAGCCCAAATGATGTCATTTTTATGATTTGGCTTCCTGACTGTAAATGAAGAATTCATCTGATGCGGCAACATGAGAAAGTCAGCTTCATCCCAGTCTTTAAGAAATGAACCACAAAACCATGTAACAGTCTTCTCTCTGTTGCTGAGTGATGTTGGGCTTGCTGATAACATGAAATGGCTTGATACCAGATTTTTTTCAACTCACAATATACAGCACTATAGCTTCTCTTCTTTCCCCTTTTTGTTTCTAGTTCAAGCGCCAATTTACGTAAAGACTTTCTTGGTCTACCCACTGCCTCAGCTATGATGTCTTTTGACTCCTGAGAAGGGACTTGTGGCCATCCAAGATTCTCACTCTTTTCGCGATGACAGTCATATGGATTTTTGTTCCAGTTTCTTTTAACAAAGAATTCATACAGCACTATAGCTTCTCTTCTTTCCCCTTTTTGTTTCTAGTTCAAGCACCAATTTACGTAAAGACTTTCTTGGTCTACCCATCTACCCACTGCCTCAGCTATGATGTCTTTTGACTCCTGAGAAGGGACTTCAGGCCTTCCAAGATTCTCACTCTTTTCGCGATGACAGTCATATGGATTTTTGTTCCAGTTTCTTTTAACAAAGAATTCATCTCTTTTAATGTATTTAGCTATCCAGGAACGTGAAATGAAGGATGCGCCAGCACCCCTGTCCTCTCTGAAGGTTATAGCCCAGATTCAGTCAATCCATCTGATTTCCTCCGAGTCATTAGCCATGGCTGTATCTAACTCCATCACTCAGTCTTAAAATACAAGAAATTTAAAATGAAAAATAGCTTAATAGAAACTTAAAATAATGTACTTGAAGATAGGCTATAGCAGAAAACTTCATAACTTTCCATTTGTTCTGTGGAGCGGGGGGCCTCTAATTTCGAAACACCTGGTATATATATATATATATATAAGGAACCTTTCCTGAACAGACTCTCTGTAGCATGTGTGTGTGAATGTTTACAAACCCAGTTATTTGTAATAATAATAATAATAATAATAATAATGATAATAATGGTTTGAATTTAACAGCAAAAGAACTATATACAAAGAGATATAAATGAAGCATTACCAAATAATAATCGAAAATTACAGCCAGAGATGAATAAAAAAGATCAAAGTTCAATGTAGGTAATATTATTCAAACCCAGCAATGACCCAAAAAACGAAGATATTCATGAAAGTACTGTATGTATATATATATATATATATATATATATATATATATATATATATATATATATATATATATATATATATATATATATACACACGTATGTATGTATGTATGTATGTATGTATATATATATACAGTATTTACATGGATATCATCATTTTTGAGTCGTTAGTGAGTTTTAATATTATTATTATTATTATTATTATTATTATTATTATTATTATTATTATTATTATTATTATTGCCAAAAAAACTGTACTTGCAGACGTCTACCAGATTCAATACCGTTGACTCTTAATGAAGTGAAAACAAAACAAATAAAATAAAATGAAGCCAAACAAAAAAAGTTTGATTACAAAAAAGAACCAAACAAAAGTTTGCCATAAGCGAAGTTTGATGTTACATTGAGGATGATAATAATGGGAAAATGCACGTTCGAAGAAGATTGAGGGATGATTATAAAGTCATGTGTGGCAACTGCTGTTTCACAGTGTTTCTTTTTATGGGTGTGTGTTTATATTGTTGTATACAGTATTGTATTCCTCTTTATTTATGTAATTGGGGGATTACGTGAATTACGTGTTGTTAGACATAAATAGCATAATTACAGTTGGTAGTTCATTAGTTCATGGGACTATGTTGTCAGAATGTAGGTCAAAGATATTGCAAAAACGCAAGTTGAAAATTGATACATTTACAGTTACAACTGTCAGATTTAACTGCTATAATATAATAATAATAATAATAATAATAATAATAATAATAATATTAAAAGAATAATAATAATAATAATAATAATAATAATAATAATAATAATAATAATAATAATAAATACTCATAGTAGTATGAGTCTTGAAATGGAGAACAAATCCACGAATATGTATGGGTGCAAATATATTTTAAAATAAATCTCTGCAGAGAGCTTTCGGTTTTTGTATCCATATATAACCGTGGATTTGTTTCTCCAATAATAATAACAATATGAAGGTGTGTGAAGTCTACATTACAAAATTTCTATTATTTACAAAATACTTTACAGAAACTGACTCGAACTTTCAGATGAATACCAACCACTTTTCCCTTCCGTGTATTGAGTCAAACGCATATGCACTGATGCCCCTCACAGTTTTAATATTCAGTATTGCGTGAAGCCTGAGCTGCAAAGCCAGTTATAAGTGCTTTTTATGACTGCATTACGCTGCTAGCGATTATCTCATGGGATCATTTTTGGTCGCTGTTGAATGATGCTGCAAGCAGCATTGAATTTGACTGTCATTTTTATCAGCTCTGGAAAGAGCTGATCATTTCCCCGTCATCATTTGGCTGTGTGCTTCGTTTCCGCTCTGCAATTGGTTCTCCTTCTGTTTTATTCCTCCCAGATGGAAGGTTTACTATTATTATTATTATTATTATTATTATTGATCTGATTTTGATTCAGTTATTCCTCCCAGAAAGAAGGTTCATTATTATTATTATTATTATTGATCTGATTTTGATTCAATTATTCCTCCCAGAAAGAAGGTTCATTATTATTATTACTGATATGATTTTTTGTTAAATTTCGTAGGTAGGTACCTTACCGGTTATTGATTATTATCCTTAATGTTAACCGTGATCTGTTTTTCAATGTCACAGATCCTTTTCGTGTTCAGAAGTCTAATATATAATAATTGCCTATAGGGGATGACATTTCAGGTTTTGTAGGTTGGATAGTTCCCAATATAAAGTTGTTGTTTATTTAATTCATCGACGTTCACACGAAATTATTTCGTTTGCAAGAACTGTTTATAGTACTTTTATTCCACGGTCGTTAAATCACGCTTACGCTGAACTTGACGAAATATTGTCTGTGTGTTTAAATTAAACAGTTCGCCCCCGGGTGGGCTCGAACCACCAACCTTTCGGTTAACAGCCGAACGCGCTAACCGATTGTGCCACGGAGGCATGAGAATGTACCGTCCACCTTGCACCATTCAGTGTTTATAACAACTGGTAGTGACCTTTTAATTTCTTTCATTACTAAATACATATTACTATATATATTCATAAATACTACTTTATACAAGTGCACCTACTAAATACATACATATACATATTACTGAACATTTTTGAAGAAATTTTGAAGGTCTTGCCTGAGTCCCACTTGTACACCAAACCAGTCACTCTCTTCTACCTTTGCAACCTTTCCCTTTTGTTACAACAAATGGCTGAAATCTCGTGCCAGTAAAAGTACACAATAAAATAATTGTCCTATCATAAAGATATATAAGTGTAATCTAGACCCTTATCCCCTGAAAATTATTTAAGAGGTTTTAAGAGAGAAATAATGATGATTAGATAACAGAACTCTGTCGATTTTGTTGACCAAAATTCAGTGTATCCTTTTATTGATCTCGTACATCTACTAAGTGTCCTAATTTAGATAATATTGAAGTAATTGCTAACATAGCTTATTTTCCATTGCACTAATTTGCTATACAGAAGATTATTGCATATATGTATCCATGTACGTGAGAAATATTGGTGATTTATTTTTCATGGTTGTCAGTTCATGCTTCCACTGACCTTAACAAAACACTTTGTGCAATTAGACTAAAAAATTCGCCCCCGGGTGGGCTCGAACCACCAACCTTTCGGTTAACAGCCGAACGCGCTAACCGATTGTGCCACGGAGGCTTAAGAACACTTACTTCAACTTGTGCCATTGATTGTTCCTGAACAACTGGTAGCTTCTTAATTTCTTCATTACTAAATACACATTGTTATATGTTTTTACCTACTATTGTATGCAAGTATAACTACTAAATACATACATATATAATACTGAACAATTTTAAAGAAACATTACAATCTTGCTTGAGTCCTACTTTTACACCAAACCTGTCACTCTCATATGCAACCTTCCCCTTTATTACAATAAATGGCTAAAGTCTTATGCCAGTTGAAATACAATATGATGTAATTGTCTTATCATAGAGATATCTGAAGACAGTGTAGACCTTTATAAAGATATTTTAGAGGGTTACCGATAGAAATTATAATGTTTAGATAAGAGTGCTTTGTCAATTTTGTTGACCAAAGTTCAGTGTTCAAATGGTTCATTTTTTTGTTTTTTAAATCTACTGTCTCCTTTTCTTAGGTAATATTGGAGCAGTTGCCTAGATAGATTACTTTATATGTACAAATATACTTTTGCAACATTTAATGCATCCACGTCCTTAAGAAATTGTTTGCTTAGCGAGACAGTTCATAGTACTTTTCTTTTTCCAAGGTCGTTAAATCCCCATTGCACTGACCTTGACTTTCGAAACACTCTGTGCAGTTAGACTAAACAGTTCGCCCTCAGGTGAGGTCGAACCACCAACCTTTCAGTTAACAGCCGAACACGCTAACCGATTGTGTCACGGAAGCTTGAGAACTTACTGTGCACCTTACACCATTCATTGTTTTAGAACAACCTCTTAATTTCTTTCATTATTGAATACATATTCCTATATATATTCATAAATACTACTTTATACAAGTGTACCTACTACATATTACTGAATAATTCTGAAGAAATTTGAAGGTCTTGCCTGAGTCCCACTTGTACACCAAACCAGTCACTCTCTTCTATATATTCCTTTGCAACCTTCCCTTTTGTTACAACAAATATCTAAAATCTCGTTCCAGTAAAAGTACACAATAACGTAATTGTCCTATCATAAAGATATATAAGTGTAATTTAGAACTTTATCCCCTGAAAAATATTTAAGAGGTTTTAAGGAGAAATAATGATGATTAGATAACAGAACTCTGTCGATTTTGTTGACCAAAGTTCAATGTATTCTTTTATTGATCTCGTACGTCTACTAATTGTCCTAATTAAGGTAATATTGAAGTAATTGCCAACATACTTTATTTTCCATTGCACTGATTTCCATACAGAAGATTATTGCATATATGTATCCACGTATTTGAGAAATATTAGTGATTTATTTTTCATGGTTGTCAGTTCATGCTTCCACTGCCCTTGACATAACACTTTGTACAGTTAGACTAAAAATTCGCCCCAGGTGCTCAGTTACCACCAACCTTTCGGATTGTGCCACGGAGGCTTGAATTATTACTGTGTACTTATGCCATTCATTGTTCCAGAACAAGTGGTAGTGTTTTCTTAGTTTCCCCTCATTACTTTATACATATTACTATATATAACTACATACTACTATATTCATAAATACATACTAAATTTATGTACATATACTTAATATTAACAACTAGGCAGAAATATCACAGTTTCCCTTAAATTCTACTTTTACACCAAACCAATCACGCTCATCTATGTAACCTTTTGCAGCCTTCCCCTTTGTTACAACAACTGGTAAAGTCTTGTGCATGTTGGAATACAAAATAATGTAATTGTCTTATCATAAATATATGTTGAGTGTAATCTAGACCTTCATGTTATGAAAAATATATAGAGGTTTCACGAGAGAAATAATGATGATTAGATAACAGTACTCGGTTGATTTTGTTCGCCTGAGTTCAATGTATACTGTTATTGCTTTGATATATCTACTAAGCGTCTTATTTTAGGTAATATTGGAGTTGCCTGTATAGCTTATTTTCCATTACACTGATTTTCCATACAGAAGATTGTTACATATATTTATCCATGTACTTAAGAAATAATAGCGATTTATTTTCCAAAGTCGTTAGTTCATGCTTACACCGACCTTGACGAAATGCTTTGTGCAGTTAGACTAAACTATTCACCCTCGGGTGGGCTCGAACCACCAACCTTTCGGTTAACAGTCGAACACACTAATCCGATTGTGCCACAGAAGCTTGAGTTGGTACTGTGTACTTTGTGCCATTCATTGTTCTAGAACAAGTGGTAGTGACTTCCTAATTTCCTTCATCACTATATACATATTACTAAATATTTCTACATTCTACTATATACAGTACATATCCATAATATTAAACAATTTTGAAGAAATATTACGACCTTGCGTGAGTCGTACTTTTACACCAAACCAGTCACTCTCATCTCAGTATTCTTTTGCAACCTTCCACTTTTTCACAACAAATGGTTAAAGTCTTGTGCCAGTTGAAATACAATATAATGTAATTGTCCTATCATAGAGATATCTGAGTGTAATCTAGACCTTCATTCCCTGAAAATTGTTTAAGAGGCTTGCTGATAGAAATTATACTGATTAGATAGCAGGGCTCAGTTGATTTTGTTGTCCAAAGTCCAATGTATGCTTTTATTGATTTTGTACATCTACTAAGTGTCCTATTTTATTTTAGATAATATTGGAGGAATTGCCAGCATAGCTTATTTTCCATTGCAATGATTTTCCATACAGAATACTGTTACATATATGTATCCACGTACTTAGGAAAATAATGGTGATTTATTTTCGATGGTCGTTAGTTCATACTTACACTGACCTTGGTGGGCTTGAACCACCAACCTTTCGGTTAACAGCCGAACGTGCTAACCAATTGTGCCACGGAGGCTTGAAAACTAAATGTGCACCTTGTGCCATTCGTTGTTCCAGGACAGCTGGTAGTGACTTCTTAATTTCCCTCATTACTCAGTATACAGTATTTTATATTTATAAATACTGCTGTATAAAAGTATACCTGCTAAGTACATCCATATATATATTATTGAACAATTTCTAAGAAATATGAAGGCCTTTTCTAGTCCTACTTTTACACCAAACCAGTCACTTTCATCTATATATTCCTTTCCAACCTTCCCCTTTTGTTACAAAAATTCCTGTTACTTGTTAACAATTAGCCTGTGCAGTTCATATCAGTACATTCTTAAATTTGTCTCATTTTCCTTAATACATGCAATAGCACACACACACACACACACACACACACACACACATATATATATACACATATATATATATATATATATATATATATATATATATATATATATATATATATATATATATATATACATATACATACATATATACATACATACATACACATATTCCCATCCTTTCTACATGAATAAACCACTTCAACTTGCTTTGGCCATCCTGTCAAAATGTTTGTATCTACTTTTCAAGGCTTTTCAAACATTTGAACACTAACAATGTATGTGTAGGTGTTACTTGCGTTCATATTATGTAAGAAATCGTTAAGATACATTAAGTTCAAGAAAGATGACTCTCTCTCTCTCTCTCTCTCTCTCTCTCTCTCTCTCTCTCTCTCTCTCTCTCTCTCTCTCTCTGCATTATTAATCATTACAAGAGATGGCCCAAGTCTCGTGCCTTGAAACACAAAATATCATAATTGTCCTATTATCATTATATCTCAGGCTAATCTAGAATCTCTTCCAATGAAAAATATTTAACAGGTTTGATAAGAGAAATTATTGAAATTTAAGAACAGGATTCGGTCATTTTTGATGGCCCAAGTTCAGCGTTCAAATGACCTGTTTATTGAAGTTATACATCTATTACAGTAATTGCCTACATAGTTTATGGTACTGTTTTTTCCAAGGTCATTAGGCCATGCTTACACCGTCTTTAGCGAAATACTTGTACGATTAGACTAAACAGTGCGGCGGTGCGTCGGTTAACAGCCGAGCGCGCTAACCTGCCACGGAGGTGGACATCGCTGTGGCATTCATTGTTCTATGACAGCTGGTAGTGACTTCTTAATTTCCCTCATTACTCAATATACATTATATGTATAAATGCTACTGTATAAAAGTATACCTGCTAATACATCCATATACAGTGTATATTACTGAACAGTTTGAAGCTTGACGAGCCTTTTCTATCCTACTTTTACCTAAACTAGTCACTCCCTCTGTATTTCCTTCCCAAACTTCCCTTTTTGTTCAAAAATTCCTGTTCCTTGTTGACAGTCAGCCTGGTTCATATCAGATTTTAAGGTTTTGTCTCATGTTTTTCTTATATATTCACATACATACATACATTACTTTATATATATATATATATATATATACTATATATATATATATATATATATATATATATATACATCCATAAGTAACGGCCCTTGTTTAAGTATTAAAGCCTTTTTGATTACATTTTTTGAAAAGAATGTATGCCACAAGTTAATAGATTAATATAATATATTAACAAAATTAATATTCTTATTCGGCTTAATAATGTTCAACACAAATACTAATTGCTAACTCCAGCCACGCCAGCTGGATTTTTGAAGAGCATGGCAAGCGATTCTTGTAGTTCATTGGACTTTTCTAAACATTGCAACAACTAGCCTACCGCTCTTTGAGGCATCACTTACTTCCTGTGGATTCAAGTTTTCTAATCAAGCTTGTGATATTTCGGATTTTGCACCTGTTAAATTTGATAACAATCTTGCGGTTTTCCATTTTTATTGTTTGATCTGAATTAGTTGCTGTTACTCTCCTGTCCTTTGTTAATCTCATTGTTGTATAAAATATCTGAAAAAATGATTTACTTAAATAAATTAAAAAATAATAAGAAAATATACATTATAAGATATAAAATCATTATAAGATATAAAAATTGTTACTTATACATATATATATATATATATATATATATATATATATATATATATATATATATATATATATATATATATATATATATTTCCATCCTCTACATGACCTTCAACTGGTTTGGCCATCCGGTCAAAATTTTTGTATCTTTACTTTTCATGATTTTCAAGCATTGGAACACTAAGTGTACGAGCTATGTGTAGGTGTTACTTGCGTTCGTGTTGTGTAAGAAGTCTTTATGATACATTAAGTACAAGAAAGATGACTCTCTCTCTCTCTCTCTCTCTCTCTCTCTCTCTCTCTCTCTCTCTCTCTCTCTCTCTCTCTCTCTCTCTCAGCATTATTAACCATTGCAAGAGATGGCCCAAGTCTCGTGCCTTAAAGCACAAAATATCATAATTGTCCTATTATCATTATATCTCAGGCTAATCTAGAATCTCTTCCTATGAAAACTATTTAACAAGTTTGACAAGAGAAGTAATTGAAATTTGAAAACAGGATTCAGTCATTTTTGATGGCCAAAGTTCAGCGTTCGGATGATCTATTTATTGAACTCATACATGTTTTACAGTAATTGCCTAACATAATCTATGGTATTGTTTTTTCCAAGGTCATTGGTCATGCTTACACCGACTTTAGCGAAATGCTTGTACAATTTATTAGACTAAACAGTTCGCTCCCGGGTTGGCTCGAACCACCAACCTTTCGGTTAACAGCCGAACGCGCTAACCGATCGTGACACGGAGGCTTGAAAACAAATTGTGCACCTTGTGCCATTCGTTGCTCCAGGACTACTGGAAGTGACTTCTTAATGTCCCTCATTACTCAATATGCATTATTTTATATGTATAAATACTACTGTATAAAAGTATACCTGCAAAATACATCCATATATATATTACTGAACAATTTTGAAGAAATACGAAGGCCTTTTATAGTCCTACTTTTATTAAAACCAAGTCACTCTCATCTATATATTCCTTCCCAACCTTCCTTTTGTTAAAAAATTCTGTTACTTGTTAACAATTAGCCTGTACCAGTTCATATCAGTACATTCGTAAGGATTTTTTGTCATGTTTTTTTCTTAAATAATATATACATATATATATATATATATATATATATATATATATATATATATATATATATATATTCCATCCTTTCTACATATAAACCACTTCAATGCTTTGGCCATCCTGTCAAAATGTTTGTATCTTTACTTTTTCAAGGCTTTTCAAACATTTGAACACTAACGCTTTTATGTAGGTGTTAGTTGCGTTCGTATGAAATCTTTTGTGATACATTAAGTACAAAGAAGATAACTCTCTCTCTCTCTCTCTCTCTCTCCCTCTCTCTCTCTCTCTCTCTCTCTCTCTCTCTCTCTCTCTCTCTCTCTCTCTCTCTCTCTCTCTCTCCAGCATTATTAATCATTACAGAGATGGCCCAAAGTCTCTTGCCTTGGTAAAATATCATAATTGTCCTATTATCATTATATCTCAGGCTAATCTAGAATCTCTTCTTATGAAAAATATTTAACAGATTTGACAAGAGAAATAATCGAAATTTGAGAACAGGGTTCAGTCATTTTTGATGGCCCAGGTTCCGCGTTCGAATGATCTGTTTACTGAACTTACATATCTGTTACAGTAATTGCCCACATAGTTTAAGGAACTATCTTTTCCAAGGTCATAAGGTCATGCTTACACCGACTTTCGAAATACTTGTACAATTAGATAAACAGTTCGCCCCGGTGGGAACCACCAACCTTTCGGTTAACAGCCGAACGCTAACCGATTGTGCCACAGGCTTGAAAACAATTTACCTTGTGCCATTCATTATTCAGGACAACTGGTAGTGACTTCTTAATTTCCCTCATTACTCCATTATTTTATATGTATAAGTGCAACTGTATAAAAGCATACCTGTTAAATGACATCCATATATATATATATATATATATATATATAATATATATATATATATATATATATATATATATATATATATATATATATATATATATATCTATATATATATATTACTGAGCAATTTTGAAGAAATATGAAGGCCTTTTATAGTCTTACTTTTACACCAAACCAGTCACTCTCATCTATATATTCCTTCCCAACCTTCCCCTTTTGTTACAAAAATCCCTGTTACTTGTTAACAAGTAGCCTGCACAGTTCATATCAGTACAATAGATTTTGTCTCATGTTGTTTTTCTTAAATTATATATATATATATATATATATATATATATATATATATATATATATATATATATATATATATATATTCCCATCCTTCCTACATGACTAAACTATTTTCAACTTGTTTTGGCCATCCGGTCAAAATATTTGTATCTTTACTTTTTCAAGATTTTCAAGCATTTGAACACTAACAGTGTATGTGGTAGGTGTTACTTGCGTTCGTATTTTGTAAGAAATCTTTATGATACATTAAGTACAAGAAATCTCTCTCTCTCTCTCTCTCTCTCTCTCTCTCTCTCTCTCTCTCTCTCTCTCTCTCTCTCTCTCTCTCTCTCTCTCTCTCTCTCTCTCAGCATTGTTAACCATTGCAACAGATGGCCCAAGTCTCGTGCCTTGAAACGCAAAATATCATAATTGTCCTATTATCATTATATCAGAGGCTAATCTAGAATCTCTTCCTATGAAAACTATTTAACAGGTTTGACAAGAGAAATTATTGAAATTTGAGAACAGGATTCAGTCATTTCTGATGACCAAAAGTTCAGCGTTTGAATGATCTATTTATTGAACTTATACATCCATTACAGTTATTGCCTACATAGTTTGTGGTACTGTTTTTTCCAAGGTCATTAGGTCATGCTTACACCGACTTTTACGAAATACATGTACGATTAGACTAAACAGTGTTCGCCCCTGGGTGGGCTCGAACCACCAACCTTTCGGTTAACAGCCGAACGCGCTAACCGATTGTGCCACGGAGGCTTGAAAACATTTGTGCACCTTGTGGCATTCATTGTTCCAGGAATACTGGTAATGACTTCTTAGTTTCCCTCATTATTCAATACACATTATTTTATATGTATAAATACTGCTGCATAAAAGTATACATGCTAAATACATCCATATATATATATATAATACAGTTTCTAAGAAATAAAGGCCTTTTCTAGTCCTATTTTTACACTAAACCAGTCACTCTCATCTATGTATTCTTCCCAACCTTCCCCTTTTGTTACAGAAATCCCTGTTACTTGTTAACAAGTAGCCTGTACAGTTCATATCAGTACATTCTTAAGGATTTCGTCTCATTTTTTCTTAAATATATATATATATATATATATATATATATATATATATATATATATATATATATATTCCCATCCTTTCTACATGACTAAAAACCACTTCAACTTGCTTTGGCCATCCTGTCAAAATGTTTGTATCTTTACTTTTAGTCTTTTTCAAACATTTGAACACTAACAGTGTATGTAGGAGTTCTTACGTTCATAGTATGAGAAATCTTTATGATACATCAGATACAAGAAAGATGACTCTCTCTCTCTCTCTCTCTCTCTCTCTCTCTCTCTCTCTCTCTCTCTCTCTCTCTCTCTCTCTCTCTCTCAGCATTAGTAATCATTACAAGAGATGGCCCAAGTCTCGTGCCTTGAAACACAAAACGTCATAATTGTCCAATTATCATTATATCTGAGGCTAATCTAGAATCTCTTCCTATGAAAAATATTTAACAGGTTTGACAAGAGAAATAATCGAAATTTGAGAACAGGATTCAGTCATTTTTGATGGCCAAGGTCAGTGTTCGAATGATCTATTTAGTGAACTTACACGTCTACACAGTAATTGTATGTGTAGTTTATGGAACTGTTTTTTCCAAGGTCATTAGGTCATGTTTACACCGACTTTAGCGAAATATAGCGGCACGATTAGACTAGTTAGTGGCCTCGAACCACCAACCTTTCGGTTAACAGCCCGAACGCGGCTAACCGATTGTGCCACGGAGGCTTGAGAACAATTTGTGCACCTTCCAGCATTCATTTTCCAGGGCAACTAGTAATGGCTTCGTAATTTCCCTCATTACTAAATGCATTTTTATTTAAATATATAAATACCACTGTATAAAAGTATACCTGCTAAATACATCCATATATATATTACTGAGTAATTTTGAAGAAATATGAAGGCCTTTTCTAATCTTACTTTTACACCAAACCTGTCACTCTCATGTACAGTATATATTCCTTCCAACCATTCCCTTTTAGTTACAATAATTCCTGTTACATGTTAACAATTAGCCTGTATAGTTCATATCAGTATATTCTTAGGATTTTGTCTCATTTATTCTTATATACATATGTATATGTGTGTATGTATATAATATACATATATATATATACATTATATATATATATATATATATATATATATATATATATATTCCTATCCTTTCAACATGACTAAACCACTTCCAACTTTCTGTTTTTAGCCATCCTGTCAAAATGTTTGTATCTTTACTTTTCAAGGCTTTTCAAACATTTGAACACACAGTGTATCGTGGGATGTCACTCTCTCTCTCTCAGCATTATTAATCATTGCAAGAGATGGCCCAAGTCTCTTGCCTTGAAACACAAAATATCATAATTGTCCTATTATCATTATATCTGAGGCTAATCTACAGTAGAATCTCTTCTTATGAAAAATATTTAATAGATTTGACAAAGAGAAATTATTGAAATATGAGAACAGGGTTCAGTCATTTTTGATGGCCCACATTCTGCGTTCGAACGATCTGTTTATTGAACTCGTTCATCCATTACAATAATTGCCTACATAGTTTATGGTATTGTTTTTTCCAAGGTCATTAGGTCATGTTTACACCGACTTTAACGAAATACATGTACAAGGAGACTAAACATTTCGCCCCCGGGTGGGCTCGAACCACCAACCTTTCGGTTAACAGCCGAACGCGCTAACCGATTGTGCCACGGAGGCTTGAAAACATTTGTGCACCTTGTGACATTCATTGTTCCAGGACAACTGGTAATGGCTTCGTAATTTCCCTCATTACTAAATATACATTATTTAAATATATAAATACCACTGTATAAAAGTATACCTGCTAAATACATCCATATATATATTACCGAGCAATTTTGAAGAAATATGAAGGCCTTTTCTAGTCCTACTTTTACACCTAACCAGTCACTCTCATCTATATACTCCTTCCCAACCTTCCCCCTTTAGTTACAAAAATTCCTGTTACATGTTAACTATTAGCCTGTACAGTTCATATCAGTATTTCTTACAGATTTTGTCTCATTTTTTCTTATATACATATGTACAGTATATATATATATATATATATATATATATATATATATATATAAATAAATATATATATATATATATATATATATATATATATATATATATATATATATATTCCCATCCTTTCTACATGACTAAACCACTTCATCTTGCTTTGGCCATCCTGTCAAAATGTTTGTATCTTTACTTTTCAAGGCTTTTCAAACATTTGAACACACAGTGTATGCGTAGATGTCACTCTCTCTCTCTCAGCATTATTAATCATTGCAAGAGATGGCCCAAGTCTCTTGCCTTGAAACACAAAATATCATAATTGTCCTATTATCATTATATCTGAGGCTAATCCACTGAAGAATCTCTTCTTATGAAAAATATTTAATAGATTTGACAAAGAGAAATTATTGAAATTTGAGAACAGGGTTCAGTCATTTTTGATGGCCCACATTCTGCGTTCGAACGATCTATTTATTGAACTCGTTCATCCATTACAATAATTGCCTACATAGTTTATGGTATTGTTTTTCAAGGTCATTAGTCATGTTTACACCGACTTTAACGAAATACATGTACGAGGAGACTAAATATTTCGCCCCCGGGTGGGCTCGAACCACCAACCTTTCGGTTAACAGCCGAACGCGCTAACCGATTGTGCCACGGAGGCTTGAGACATTTGTGCACCTTGTGCCATTCATTGTTCCAGGACAACTGGTAATGGCTTCGTAATTTCCCTCATTATTAAATATACATTATTTAAATATATAAATACCACTGTATAAAAGTATACCTGCTAAATACATCCATATATATATTACTGAGTAATTTTGAAGAAATATGAAGTCCTTTTCTAGTCCTACTTTTACACCTAACCAGTCACTCTCATCTATATATTCCTTCCCAACCTTCCCCTTTAGTTACAAAAATTCCTGTTACATGTTAACAATTAGCCTGTACAGTTCATATCAGTATATTCTTAAGGATTTTGTCTCATTTTTTTCTTATATACATATGTATATATATATATATATATATATATATATATATATATATATATATATATATATATATATATATATATATATATATATATATTCCCATCCTTTCTACATGACTAAACCACTTCAACTTACTTTGGCATCCTGTCAAAATGTTTGTATCTTTACTTTTCAAGGCTTTTCAAACATTTGAACACACAGTGTATGCGTAGATGTCACTCTCTCTCTCTCTCAGCATTATTAATCATTGCAAGAGATGGCCCAAGTCTCCTGCCTTGACACACAAAATATCATAATTGTCCTATTATCATTATATCTGAGGCTAATCTACAGTAGAATCTCTTCTTATGAAAAATATTTAATAGATTTGACAAAGAGAAATTATTGAAATTTGAGAACAGGGTTCAGTCATTTTTGATGGCCCACATTCTGCGTTCGAATGATCTATTTATTGAACTCGTTTATCCATGACAATAATTACCTACATAGTTTATGGTATTGTTTTTTCCAAGGTCATTTGGTCATGTTTACACCGACTTTAACGAAATACATGTACGAGGAGACTAAACATTTCGCCCCCGGGTGGGCTCGAACCACCAACCTTTCGGTTAACAGCCGAACACGCTAACCGATTGTGACACGGATGCTTGAGTGTAGGAGGTGCACCTTGTGACAATGATTCTTCCAGAACAAATATTAGTGATTTCCTAATTGCTGTGATTACTATACACCATTATTCATATTACTATATACATACTTACATAATATTAAACAGTGATGAAGAAATATTACGACCTTGTGTTCTACTTTTGCACCAAACCAGTCTCTCACATCTCTATACTCTGTCACAACTTCCCACTTGTCACACAATTCCTGCCTCCAGTGAACAGTTAGCCAATACAGTTCATCTCTATCGGTGCAATCGTAGGGATTTTATGTCACTTATGTTTTTTTTCCTGAATATATATATATATATATATATATATATATATATATATATATATATATATATATTATACATTCTCCCATCCCTTCTACATTACTTAACCACTTCAACTCACTTTTGGTCATCCTGTCAAAATGATTGTATCTTTACTTTTCAAGGTTTTTCAAACATTTGAACACTGACAGCATATGCATGGTGATACTTTTGTTCATAATATGTAAGAGATCCTTGTTATGATAGATTACACACAAGATATTTGATTCTCTCTCTCTCTCTCTCTCTCTCTCTCTCTCTCTCTCTCTCTCTCTCTCTCTCTCTCTCTCTCAGCATTATTAATCATTGCAAGAGGTGGCTAAAGTTTTGTGCCTTGAAATACAAATATCATAACTATCCAATCATCATTATATCTTCGGCCAATCTACAACTTCGTCCCATAAAAAAAATTTAATAGGCTTGCCGAAAGAAATTACAGTAATTTGAGAACAGCATTCAGTCAATTATGTTGGCCCAAGTTAAATATACGGATGCTCCATTTATTGATCTCGTACAACTCCGCAGTCTCCTTTCTTGTGTAATATTAGGGAACTTGCCTACGCAGAATATTTTGCATTGCAGTGATTGTCCATACATAAGATTGTGATATACTCCTACTGGTTTTAATGTACATTAATAAGCATTCCCAAGAAATGATTTCCTTAGAAAGACAGTTTATGGTGGTACTTCTTTATCTGTGGTCGTTAGATTATGCTTACACCGCCCTTGACGAAATATTTGTACGCTTAGACTAAACAATTCGCCCCCGGGTGGGCTCGAACCACCAACCTTTCGGTTAACAGCCGAACGCGCTAACCGATTGTGCCACGGAGGCCTGAGTTTACTTGTGCAACTTATATTTTTATTTGTTCCCGAACAACTGGCAGTAACTTCTAAATATCTCTCATTACTAAATATACTGGTGTTTACTAGGATAATTATATATGCACTTATACATAATATTAAGCAATTATTAAGAAATAACTCGACCTTGATTGAGTCCTACTTTCACACCATACTGGTAACTCTCATCTATATATTCCTTTGAATTGTGAGTGCTACTTTGTGTATGAATCAGCTACAGTGTGAGATCAACTCTTAATAAAGCTGTTGTAGGATGAGTGGGTATATATATATATATATATATATATATATATATATATATATATATATATATGTGTGTGTGTGTGTGTGTGTGTGTGTGTATGTGTATAATATTATATACATTATATATATATATATATATATATATATATATATATATATATTATAAGTGTGTGTGTATATAATAATTGTTTAATATTATATATATGTATATAGTATCTATATATGTACATAGCAATATGTATAAATGCGTATAATGATGGGAGTAATTAAGAAGTTACTGACTGTCCTTCTGGAACAATGAATGGCGCAAGGTGCACATTGTTGACTTAAGCCTCTGCGGCACAATTTCCCATACTTAAAGTTACTTCAACTAGGTCTTTGTTGCTTCTAATGCATCCAAGTCCTTAAATTATTTCCTTTGCAACCCAGCTTATGACACCTTTGCTTGTCATGTCATGGTCATTAGATCCTTTTTGTATTGAACCTAACAAAATACTTTGAGTGGTGAAGCTAAACAGTCCGCCCCTGGGTGGGCTCGAACTACCAACCTTTTGGTTAACAGCCAAAAGCGCTAACCGATTGTGCCATGGAGGCTTGGAAATACATTGCGCGCCTTGTGCTATTGATTGTTCCAGAACAACTGGAAATGACTTCGTAATTTCCCACATTACTAAATATAATTTTGCATAATACAACATTCATATACAGTATACACTTATACATAATATTAAAGAATTATGAAGAAATATCACGACCTTGCTTGAGTCCGACTTTCACACCAAACTAGTCACTCTCACCTATATATTCCTTTGTATCCTTCCCATTTACTACAAAACTTCTTGTCACTCATAAACAGTTAGCCTAGTATATATCTATAAGTTCATGAGGACCTTATATCACTTATGGTTTTTCCTGATCACCTCAAAACTTCTCATGCAACGTTTTATGAAAGAAAAACATTACTGCATTTCCATACGAGTTCTCGTATGCCAAGGAGGGTGGCAATATATACTGCATATATATATATATATATATATATATATATATATATATATATATATATATATATATATATATATATATATATATATACTGTATATTATATATATATATATATATATATATATATATATATATATATATATATATATAATATGCACTGCCACTTGTCCCATAATATCTCTATTAAAGTTGATCCCACACTGCAACTACTTTATACACAAGGGAGCCATGCACAGTTCAAAGGAACATTTAGATGAGAGTGACTAGTTTGGTGTGAAAGTAGGACTCAAGCAAGGTCGTGATATGTCTTCATAATTGTTTAATATTATGTGTACGTGTATATATATATATATATATATATATATGAGTAAGTATTAATATAATTAGTAATGAGGAGAAATTAAGAAGTCACTAACATTTGTTCTCGAACAATGAATGGTGTAAGTTGCTGTTGCAATTTTCAAGCCTCCGTGGCACAATCGGTTAGCGCGTTCGGCTGTTAACCGAAAGGTTGGTGGTTCGAGCCCACCCGGGGGCGAACTGTTTAGTTGGTGTAAGTGTGATCTTATGTAAGACCTCGGAGAGAATACTCTCTTGCTAAGGAAATAATTTCTCAAGAGACTACATTACAAGTAACAACGCAAACCTGTAATAGTATCACTGAATTATAAAATAGTTACGTCATGAATTACAGGCGTGAGTAGTATGATATCCATGTTCTGAAATGGTAGTCTAGCCATGATGATATTGATAGTATGTCGCAAGTGACAGGTATAGCTGAGGCGTCGTTCGTTACCTAAATGGTTGTCATGTCTTGGATGGTACTCGTGTCTCAAGTTGATAGTCATGTCCTTGATGAAATTCACGTCCTAAATGGTATCCAAGTCGTAGATCCGATCCGTATACTTATGGGCTTAATAACAACTGTGTCTTAGGTGGCATTTATATCATAAAAAATGGTTGTCATGCGCTTGGTGTAACTGACATTCGAAATAGCAGTTGTGATTGGCGTGTCTTAATAATAGGTACGTCATAAATAGTAAATAATACACTCAGAATTGTCGAGGAACGACCAAAATAAACCTCCGTATAAAGAAGTTCCTAAGGCATCAGCATTAATCCTATTCAGTGAACTCTTTTGTTTTACTGAATTGGAGATTTAGAGGAAAATTTGCCGCCAAAAACCGTTATTTTTAGGGCACAACACTTGTAAAAGCACCTCTCACTTAAAAACATCCGAAGGACTTTTATGCCTGTGTTTGTATTCCAATAACGGATATAATTTAACGACTATAATTCTGTACCTGGAATACACGTGAATCCTGTATCCATCATTTTCAGATGAGAATTTCATTATCGTTTCTTGTACATGTGACAACCTCTGAAGCTGAATGGGACGTTTTTTTCTTTTTTCGTTACTAATAATTTTCGATATGTGCTCTTGGCGAAAGGTATCCTGTTTTCATGCATTCCAGTACATGATTAAACAAGGAACCGATGTTCAGTTTTACAGACTAAGTCGATTACATGTAGTACTGTATTCAGTACTTACAGGTCCTAAAAGAACTCCCGGAACACTTCACACTTAGGATATATATCATTTTAGCCCTCATTCATTTGCAGATTCTCTGAAATGCATCTGAGATCTCGTGTGTCACAATTTGAACAAATATCAAAGAGTTCAGCTTTAAAGGTTCTTCAAAAACACCCACGACTCTGTACCCTAATAAAGGAGAGGGGGAACAGGATGATGAGTTAGTGAAGTGTTAAGAAGAGTCATTTATTTCAGAATCGAATCTTGCACCTGAACAGAGGAAGGACCGAGTTTGTTGCCAAAAGATAACAAGCAAAATATGCGCCGAAGTTCCTTCGGCACAATCGAGATTTCTGTACAGCGCATAACGTTATATGAGCCACGGCCCGGTGGTGGCCTGTCCTATAGCGTTGCCAGACGCACTATCATGGCAAACTTTAACCGTAAATAAAATAAAAACCACAGAGGCTAGAGAGTTGCAATTTGGTATGTTTGATTATTTGCCGCCCCCTAGCCTCAGTATTTTTTAAGATCTGAGGGCGGACAGAAAAGTGCGGACAGACAGACAAAGCCATCTCAATTGTTTTCTTTTACTGAAAACTAAAAACAAACATTTCAGTAGATTAGATATTAATGACAGGCAGTAAAAGCCATACTTATTTAACTGTGATTTTTTTTTGTGTTCTGTTTTCAAGCCAAATGAGGGCAGTTCTTCAAGCCGGCCAGACCATTTCTTTGTCTTAATATACCTCTGTTATTGGTCAATGTGATTCAGAGGTTGTTGTCTTCACTGATGTTTTTGTTGATTTTGAGAGAATCTTAGCTACCATTATTATGAGCATCCTAATTACTATTATTGTTCACCATTGTTTTCTGTGTTACATCTTCATTGCTTTCTTGATAAAGATAAGGCTTTTCAAACCCTACCATTATTATCATCCTTATTACTTTTGTTATTGCAAAAACAACAATTACTGCTTTTACTTTTAGTAATGATATTGCTAAAGCCATAGTTGAGTGGGTCAAAAATCGAAAAGATTTGGCTTCCTGGAAGCACTGCACATGCCCGGAAACCCTCACTCCAACACCCAGCTGCAGGATATCTTAATATTGCCGACACCAGGAGGAATGCACGAGTGTACTAGCACTTGCAACAGCCCACCCTATTTTCGTCGACGAATTTTCATTGGCTTCTTCAGTCCCTCACTGGACATTTTTTTTAAGGTTCTGTGGGCTTTTTTTTTTAAGCCATTGTGTATTTTAAAGCTCTGTGGACTTTTATAAGTCATTAAATGTGTCGTAAGGTTCTGTGAACTTTTATAAGCCATTAAATGTATTTTAAGATTCTGTGGACTTTATAAGCCATTAAATACATTTTCAAGTTCTGTGGACTTTTCTAAGCCATTAAATGTATTTTAAGGTTCTGTGGACAAGCCATTAAATGTATTTTGAGGTTCTGTGGTTTTTAAAAGCCATTAGATGCATTTTAAGGTTCTGTGGACTTTTCTAAGCCGTTGAATACATTTTAAGGTTCTGTGGACTTTTCTAACCCATTAAATGCATTTTAAGGTTCCGTGGATTCTTTTAAGCCATTAAATGTAGTTTAAGGTTCCGTGGACTTTTATAAGCCATTAAATGCATTTTAAGGTTCTGTGGGCTTTTCTAAGGCATTAGATGCAATTTAAGGTTCTGTGGACTTTTCTAAGCCATTAGATACATTTTAAGGTCCTGTGGACTTTTCTAAGCCATTAAATATTTTAAGGTTCTGTGGACTTTTTTGAGCAATTAAATGTATTTTAAGGTTCTGTGGATTTTCTAAGCCATTAAATGCATTTTAAGGTTCCGTAGACTTTTCAAAGGCATTAAATGCACTTTAAGGTTCTGTTTTTTTTTCTAAGTCATTAAATGCATTTTAAGGTTCTTTGGACTTTTCTAAGCCATTAAATGCATTATAAGATTCCATGGACTTTTCTAAGCCATTAAATGCATTTTAGGGTTCTGTGGACTTTTTTAATCCATTGAATGTATTTTAAGGTTCTGTGATTTATCTAAGCCATTAAATGTATTTTATGTTCTGTGGACTTTTCTAAGCCATTAAATGCATTTTAATGTTTTGCTGACTTTTCTAAGCCATTAAATGCATTTTAAGGTTCCATGGACTTTTCTAAGCCATTAAATGCATTATAAGGTTCTGTGGACTTTTCTAAGCCATTAAATGCTTTTTAAGGTTCCTTGGACTTTTCTAAGCCATTAAATGCATTTTAAGGTTCCCTGGACTTTTCTAAGAGATTAAATGCATTTTAAGGTTCTGTGAATTTTTCTAAGCCATTAAATGCATTTTAAGTTTCCGTGGATTTTTCTAAGCCAGTAATGCATTTTAAGTTTCCGTGGACTATTCTAAGCCATAAAATGCATTTTAGGGTTCTGTGGATTTTTTTAAGCCATTACATGTATTTTAAGGTTCTGTGGTTTATCTAAGCCAGTAAATGTATTTTAAGGATCTGTGGACTTTTCTAAGCCATTAAATGCATTTTAATGTTTTGTGGACTTTTCTAAGCAATTAAATGCATTTTAAGGTTCTGTGGACTTTTCTAAGCCATTAAATGTATTTTAAGGTTCTGTGGACTTTCTAAACCATTAATTGCATTTTAAGGTTCCGTGGGCTTTCCTTAGCCATTAAATGCATTTTAAGGTTCCGTGGACTTTTCTAAGCCATTAAATGCATTTTAAGGTTATGTGGACTTTTCTAAGCCATTAACGCATTTTAAGGTTCCGTAGACTTTTCTAAGCCATTAATGCATTTTAAGGTTCCGTGGACTTTTATAAGCCACTTATAAATGCATTTTAATGTTCTATGGACTTTTCTAAGCCATTAGATATATTTTAAGGTTCCGTGGACTTATATAAGTCATTAAATGCATTTTAAGGTTTAGTGAACTTTTCTAAACGATTAAATGCATTTTAAGGTGCTGTGGACTTTTCTAAACCATTCATTGCATTTTTAGGTTCCGTGGACTTTTCTAAGCCATTAAATGCATTTGAAAGTTCTGTGGACCTTTTTAAGCCATTAAATGCATTTTAAGATTCCGTGGACTTTTCTGAGCCATTAAATGCATTTTAAGGTTCCGTGGACTTTTCTAAACCATTAAATATATTTTAAGGTTCCGTGGACTTTTCTAAGCCATTAATTGCATTTTAAGGTTCCGTGGACGTTCTAAGCCATTAAATGTATTTTAAGGCTCTGTGGATTTTTCTAAGCCATTAATGCATTTAAAGGTTTCGTGGACTTTTATAAGCCATTAAATGTATTTTGAGGTTCCGTGGACTTTTCTAAGCCATTAAATGCATTTTAAGGTTCTGTGGACTTTTATAAGCCATTAAATTCATTTGAAGGTTCTATGGACTTTTCTAAGCCATTAAATGCATTTTAAGGTTCCGTGGACTTTTCTAAGCGATTAAATGCATTTTGAGGTTCTATGGACTTTCCTAAGCCATTAAATGCATTTTATGGTTCCTTGAATTTTCTAAACAATAAATTGCATTTAAGGTTCCGTGGACGTTCCTAAGCCATTAATGCATTTTAAGGTTCCGTGGACTTTCCTAAGCCATTAAATGCATTTTGAGGTTCCGTGGACTTTCCTAAGCCATTAAATGCATTTTAAGGTTCCGTGGACTTTTCTAAGCCATCAATTGCATTTAAGGTTCCGTGGACTTTCCTAAGCCAATAAATGCGTTTTTGAGGTTCCGTGGACTCTGTAAGTAATAAATGCATTTAAGGTTCCTTGGACTTCTCTAAGCCATTAAATACATTTAAAGTTCCAGCTGCTGGATATCTTAATATTGCCGACACCAGGAGGAATGCACGAGTGTACCAGCCCTTGCAACGGCCCACCCTATTTTAGTCGTCATTGGATTTTTCAGCCCCTAACTGGACATTTTTTTAAAGATTCTGTGGACTTTTTTAAGCCATTAAATGTATTTTAAGATTCTGTGGACTTTTATAAGCCATGAAATGTGTTTTAAGGTTCTGTGGACTTTTCTAAGCCATTAATGCCTTTTAAGGTTCTGTGGACTTTTCTAAGCCAATAAATGCATTTTAAGGCTCTGTAAACTTTTCTAAGCCATTAAACGTATTTTAGGGCCTGTGGACTTTTCAAAGCCATTAAATACATTTTAAGGTTCTGTGGATTTTTCTGAGGCATTAAATGCATTTTAAGGTTCTGTGGATTTTTCTAAGCCATTAAATGCATTTTAAGGTTCCGTGGACTTTTCTAAGCCAGTAAATGCATTTGAAGGTTCTGTGGACTTTTCTAAGCCATTAAATGCATTTGAAGGTTCTGTGGACTTTTCAAAGCCAGTAAATGCATTTTAAGGTTCCGTGGACATTTCTAAGCCATTAAGTGCATTTTGAGTCAAGTTCTGTGGACTTTTCCAAGCCATTAAATGCATTATAAGGTTCTTTGGACTTTTCTAAGCCATTAAATGCATTATAAGATTCCGTAGACTTTTCTAAGCCATTAAATGCATTTTAGGGTTCTGCGGACTTTTTTAAGCCATTAAATGTATTTTAAGGTTCTGTGGTTTTTCTAAGCCATTAAATGTATTTTAAGGTTCTATGGACTTTTCTAAGCCATTAAATGCATTTTAATGTTTGTGGACTTTTCCAAGCCATTAAATGCATTTTAAGGTTCCGTGGACTTTTCTAAGCCATTAAATGCATTTTAAGACTCTGTGGACTTTTCTAAGCCATTAAATGCTTTTTAAGGTTCCTTGGACTTTTCTAAGCCATTAGATGTATTTTAAGGTTCTGTAGATTTTCTAAGCCATTAAATGCATTTTAAGTTTCCAATGGACTTTTCTAAGCCAGTAATGCATTTTAAGATTCTGTTGACTTTTTCTAAACCATTAAATGCATTTTAAGATTCCGTGGACTTTTTCTAAGCCATTAAATGCATTTAAAGGTTCTGTGGACTTTTCTAAACATTTAAATGCATTTTAAGATTCTGTGGACTTTTCTACGCCAGTAATGCATTTTAAGGTTCCGTGGACTTTTCTAAGCCATTAAATGCATTTTAAGGTTATATGGACTTTCTAAGCCATTAATGCATTTTAAGTTCCGTAGACTTTATAAGCCATTAATGTATTTTAAGGTTCCGTGGACTTTTATAAACCACTTATAAATGCATTTTAATGTTCTTTGGCCTTTTCTAAGCCATTAAATATGTTTAAGGTTCCGTGTGGACTTTTCTAAGCCATTAAATGTATTTTAAGATTCTGTGGACTTATATAAGTCATTATGTGCATTTTAAGGTTCAGTGAACTTTTCTAAACGATTAAATACATTTTAAGGCTCCGTGGATTTTCTAAGTCATTAAATGCATTTTAAGGTTCCGTAGACTTTTCTAAGCCATTAATGCATTTTAAGGTTCCGTGGACTTTTATAAGCCACTTATAAATGCATTTTAATGTTCTATGGACTTTTCTAAGCCATTAGATATATTTTAAGGTTCCGTGGACTTATATAAGTCATTAAATGCATTTTAAGGTTTAGTGAACTTTTCTAAACGATTAAATGCATTTTAAGGTGCTGTGGACTTTTCTAAACCATTCATTGCATTTTTAGGTTCCGTGGACTTTTCTAAGCCATTAAATGCATTTGAAAGTTCTTAATGGACCTTTTAAGCCATTAAATGCATTTTAAGATTCCGTGGACTTTTCTGGAGCCATTAAATGCATTTAAGGTTCCGTGGACTTTTCTAAACCATTAAATATATTTTGGTTCCGTGGACTTTTCTAAGCCATTAATTGCATTTTAAGGTTCCGTGGACGTTCTAAGCCATTAAATGTATTTTAAGGCTCTGGATTTTTCTAAGCCATTAATGCATTTAAAAGGTTTCGTGGACTTTTATAAGCCATTAAATGTGTTTTGAGGTTCCGTGGACTTTTCTAAGCCATTAAATGCATTTTAAGGTTCTGTGGACTTTTATAAGCCATTAAATTCATTTGAAGGTTCTATGGACTTTTCTAAGCCATTAAATGCATTTAAGGTTCCGTGGACTTTTCTAAGCGATTAAATGCATTTTGAGGAGTTCTATGGACTTCCTAAGCCATTAAATGCATTTTATGGTTCATGAATTTTCTAAACAATAAATTGCATTCCAAGGTTCCGTGGACGTTCTTAAGCCATTAATGCATTTTAAGGTTCCGTGGACTTTCCTAAGCCATTAAATGCATTTTGAGGTTCCGTGGACTTTCCTAAGCCATTAAATGCATTTTAAGGTTCCGTGGACTTTTCTAAGCCATCAATTGCATTTAAGGTTCCGTGGACTTTCCTAAGCCAATAAATGCGTTTTGAGGTTCCGTGGACTCTTGTAAGCCAATAAATGCATTTTAAGGTTCCTTGGACTTCTCTAAGCCATTAAATACATTTAAAGTTCCAGCTGCTGGATATCTTAATATTGCCGACACCAGGAGGAATGCACGAGTGTACCAGCCCTTGCAACGGCCCACCTATTTTAGTCGTCATTGGATTTTCAGCCCCTAACTGGACATTTTTTTAAAGATTCTGTGGACTTTTTAAGCCATTAAATGTATTTTAAGATTCTGTGGACTTTTATAAGCCATGAAATGTGTTTTAAGGTTCTGTGGACTTTTCTAAGCCATTAATGCCTTTTAAGGTTCTGTGGACTTTTCTAAGCCAATAAATGCATTTTAAGGCTCTGTAAACTTTTCTAAGCCATTAAACGTATTTTAGGGCCTGTGGACTTTTCAAAGCCATTAAATACATTTTTAAGGTTCTGTGGATTTTTTCTGAGGCATTAAATGCATTTTAAGGTTCTGTGGATTTTCTAAGCCATTAAATGCATTTAAGGTTCCGTGGACTTTTCTAAGCCAGTAAATGCATTTGAAGGTTCTGTGGACTTTTCTAAGCCATTAAATGCATTTGAAGGTTCTGTGGACTTTTCAAAACCAGTAAATGCATTTTAAGGTTCCGTGGACATTTCTAAGCCATTAAGTGCATTTTGAGTCAAGTTCTGTGGACTTTTCAAGCCATTAAATGCATTATAAGGTTCTTTGGACTTTTCTAAGCCATTAAATGCATTATAAGATTTGTAGACTTTTCTAAGCCATTAAATGCATTTTAGGGTTCTGCGGACTTTTTAAGCCATTAAATGTATTTTAAGGTTCTGTGGTTTTCTAAGCCATTAAATGTATTTTATGGTTCTATGGACTTTTCTAAGCCATTAAATGCATTTTAATGTTTGTGGACTTTTCAAGCCATTAAATGCATTTTTAGGTTCCGTGGACTTTTCTAAGCCATTAAATGCATTTTAAGACTCTGTGGACTTTTCTAAGCCATTAAATGCTTTTTAAGGTTCCTTGGACTTTTCTAAGCCATTAGATGTATTTTAAGGTTCTGTAGATTTTTCTAAGCCATTAAATGCATTTTAAGTTTCCGTGGACTTTTCTAAGCCAGTAATGCATTTTAAGATTCTGTTGACTTTTCTAAACCATTAAATGCATTTTAAGATTCCGTGGACTTTTCTAAGCCATTAAATGCATTTTAAGGTTCTGTGGACTTTTCTAAACATTTAAATGCATTTTAAGATTCTGTGGACTTTTCTACGCCGGTAATGCATTTTAAGGTTCCGTGGACTTTTCTAAGCCATTAAATGCATTTTAAGGTTATGTGGACTTTTCTAAGCCATTAATGCATTTTAAGGTTCCGTAGACTTTTATAAGCCATTAATGTATTTTAAGGTTCCGTGGACTTTTATAAACCACTTATAAATGCATTTTAATGTTCTTTGGCCTTTTCTAAGCCATTAAATATGTTTTAAGGTTCCGTGGACTTTTCTAAGCCATTAAATGTATTTTAAGATTCTGTGGACTTATATAAGTCATTATGTGCATTTTAAGGTTCAGTGAACTTTTCTAAACGATTAAATACATTTTAAGGCTCCGTGGATTTTCTAAGTCATTAAATGCATTTTAAGGTTCTGTGGACTTTTCTAAGCCATTAATTGCATTTTTAGGTTCCGTGGACTTTTCTAAACCATTAAATGCATTTGAAGGTTCTGTGGACTTTTTTTAAGCCATTAAATACATTTTAAGGTTCCGTGGACTTTTCTGTGTCATTAAATGCATTTTAAGGTTCTGTGGACTTTTCTAAGCCATTAAATATATCTTAAGGTTCCGTGGACTTTTCTAGGCCATTAATTGCATTTTAAGGTTCTGTTGACTTTTTTAAGCCATTAAAAATATTTTAAGGTCCTGTGGATTTTCTAAGCCATTAATGCATTTAAAGGTTCTGTGGACTTTTATAAGCCATTAAATGCATTTTGAGGTTCTGTGGAGTTTTCTAAGACATTAAATATATTTTAAGGTTCTGTAGACTTTTCTAAGCCATTAAATGTATTTTAAGGTTCTGTGGATTTTTCTAAGCCATTAATGCATTTAAAGGTTCCGTGGACTTTTGTAAGCCATTAACTGCATTTTGAGGTTCCTTGGATTTTCCTAAGCCATTAAATGCATTTTAAGGTTCCGTGGACTTTCCTAAGCCATTAAACTCATTTGAAGGTTCTGTGGACTTGTCTGAGCCATTAAATGCATTTTAAGTTTCCGTGGACTTTTCTAAGCCATTAAATGCATTTTCAGGTTCCATGGACTTTCCTAAGCCATTAAATGCATTTTAAGATTCCGTGGACTTTTCTAAGCCATTAGATGCATTTTAATGTTCTGTGGACTTTTCTAAGCCATTAAATGTATTTTAAGGTTCTGTGGACTTTTCTAAGCCATTAAATGCATTTTAAGATTCTGTGGATTTTCTAAGCCATTAAATGCATTTTAAGATTCCGTGGACTTTTCTAAGCCATTAAATGCATTTCAAGGTTCAGTGACTTTTCTAAGTCAATAAATGCATTTTAAGGTTCCTTGGACTTCTCCAAGCCATTAATTACATTTAAGGTTCCAGCTGCTGGATAACTTAATATTGCCGACACCAGGAGGAATGCACGAGTGTACTAGTCCTTGCATCGGCCCACCCTATTTTCGTCGTCGTTGGTTTTCCAGCCCGTCACTGGACATTTTTTTTAAAGATTCTGTGGACTTTTTAAAGCCAATAAATGTATTTTAAGATTCTGTGGACTTTTATAAGCCATGAAATGTGTTTTAAGGTTCTGTGGACTATTCTAAGCCATTAAATGCATTTTAAGGTTATGTGGACTTTTCTAAGCCATTAATGCCTTTTAAGGTTCTGTGGACTTTTCTAAGCCATTAAATGCATTTTAAGGTTCTGTAAACTTTTCTAAGCCATTAAATGCATCTTAAGGTTCTGTAAACTTTTCTAAGCCATTAAATGTATTTTAAGGGCCGATGGACTTTTCTAAGCCATTAAATACATTTTAAGGTTCTGTGGACTTTTCTAAGCCATTAAATGCATTTTAAGGTTCCGTGGACTTTTCTAAGCCATTAAATGCATTTTAAGGTCCTGTGGACTTTTCTAAGCCATTAAATGCATTTTAAGGTTCTGTGGACTTTTCTAAGCCATTATATGCATTTTAAGATTCTGTTGATTTTCTAAGCCATTAAATGCATTTTAAGGTTCCGTGGACTTTTCTAAGCCATTAGATGCATTTGAAGGTTCTGTGGACTTTTCTAAGCCAATAAGTGCATTTTAAGGTTCCGTGGACTTTTCTAAGCTATTAAATGCATTTTAAGGTTCCATGGACTTTTCTAAGCCATTAAATGCATTTTAAGGTTTTGTGAATTTTCTAAGCCATTAAATGCATTTTAAGATTCCGTGGACTTTTCTAAGGCATGTAATGTATTTTAAGGTTTCGTGGACTTTTTTAAGCCATTAAATGTATTTTAAGGTTTTTTGGTTTTTCCAAGCCATTAAATGTATTTTCAGGTTCTTTGGACTTTTCTAAGCCTTGAAATGCATTTTAAGATTCTGAGGACTTTTCTAAGCCATTAAACGCATTTTAAGGTTTCGTGGACTCTTTTAAGCCATTAAATGTATTTTAAGGTGCTGTGGTTTTTCTAAGCCATTAAATGTATTTTAAGGTTCTGTAGTTTTTCTAAGCCATTAAATGCATTTTAAGGTTCCGTGGACTTTTCTAAGCCATTAAATGCATTTTAAGGTTCTATGGACTTTTCTAAGCCATTAAATGCATTTTAAGGTTCCGTGGACTTTTCTAAGCCATTAAATGCATTTTAAGGTTGGTGAACTCTTGTAAGCCATTAAATGCATTGTAAGGTTCTGTGGACTTTTCTAAGCCATTAATTGCATTTGAAGGTTCCAAGGACTTTCCTAGGCCATTAAATGTATTTTAAGGTGCTTTGGACTTTTCAAAGCCAGTGAATGCATTTTAAGGTTCCGTGGACTTTTCTAAGTCATTAAATGCATTTGAAGGTTCTGTGGACTTTTCTAAGCCATTAAATGCATTTTAATGTACTGTGGATTTTTCTAAGCCATTCAGTGCATTTTGAGTTTCTGTGGACTTTTCTGAGCCATTAAATGCATTTTAAGGCTCTGCGGACTTTTCTAAGCCATTAATTGCATTTTAAGGTTCCGTGGACTTTCCCAAGCCATTAAATGCTTTTTAAGGTGCCGTGGACTTTCCTAAGCCATTAAGTGCAATTTAAGGTTCCGTGGACTTTCCTAAACCATTAAATGCATTTTAAGGTTCCGTGGACTTTTCTAATTCATTAAATGAATTTTAAGGTTCTGTGGACTTTTCTATGCCATTAAATTCATTTTATGGTTCCGTGGACTATTCTAAGCCATTAAGTGCATTTTAAGGTTCCGTGGACTTTTCTAAGCTAATAAATGCATTTGAAGGTTCCGTGGACTTTTCTAAGCCATTAAATGCATTTCAATGTTCTTTGGCCTTTAATAAGCCATTAAATGCATTTTAATGTTCTGTGGACTTTAATAAGCCACTAAATGCATTTTAATGTTCTTTGGACTTTAATAAGCCATTAAATACATTATACCACCATTTTTAAAAAACTAAAGCCAGTTGGAAATCACAACCCTTTTGCCCCAACTCTTTATCTATGAGCAATACATATTTAGTCACTGAGGGTCTGGCTCGACGGTCGATTAAATCAGGTGATACTTGGTGGGCAAGAGGAAAGAATTATTTGGATTCTTGGGCATGTGGCACTCTGGTCGTTCGTGCCCACCCGGGGCTGGGTGGTTTCAAGCAGGAGAGTTCTTATGCAAATACAATAGCATTCCTTATCAGTTAATCACTTTTTTTTAAAAAACATATAGCACATTTTTTCTGTAGTAGAGGTATAGTTATTTAGTTATTATGTAGATAATAACAAAGTTACAAACCTTACAATCTTTCATTCCATATGTTTAAATAAAACTCTTACTCTTCCACTTACATTTTCCATGTAATGTTTTTAAATGTCATCTTTTCACAAGTTCTTTCATTAAAATATTTACTCAGTCGATAGGACAGAATGTAAGTTACATCAGTTGCATCAAATGTAAATTATACCTCCCTTCTAGTGGATGTTTTTATTATTATTATTATTATTATTATTATTATTATTATTATTATTATTATTGTAAAGGGCTGCTTCACCTGTCTTCGTGTTAGTGTTGAGAACTATGTGATTCTGTACTATAATTCTCTCTCTCTCTCTCTCTCTCTCTCTCTCTCTCTCTCTCTCTCTCTCTCTCTCTCTCTCTCTCTCATGCTTCCTCTTCTTATTCTTCTACGTGCTCTTAATCAGAGATATATGAAATCTCCAAACATTGATGATTCAGCTTTTGTTTTTCTTAATAGACTACTTTTCACCTGTCCCGTTTCATTTGAGAGAGAGAGAGAGAGAGAGAGAGAGAGAGAGAAGAGAGAAATTGTTGTGTGTGAGACACCATTTCCTTATTTATGTGCACGAAGCCATGAATTAATATGATTTGTAATATAATGAAAACACACAAAAAAAACGCAAAGCGAGCTTATTTCGTTTTAGAGCGACTGATCCCATGCCGGAAAATAAAATATTTAACTGATTTGAAAAGTGTATACTATAAGTAAAAAAAACCACACAGATTGGGGAACAAATACATTGAAAACCAATTACAGTTTCGGAGCGTCATGCTCCTTCTGCAGTGCGAGTTTTAGTGTCTCCACATTGAAGAGGGAGCATCGCACCCCAAAACTCTTTGTGGTTTTGAATATATTTGCTCTCCAATTTGCGTTGTTTTTTAAGTTTCAAAGTTCGATATTGACCTGTTTTTTTCTTACAACAAATGGGTTAATAAAATAAACACAAAACTCATAAAGGAATTCCAAAAACTGCTTAATGCTTATACCCTACATTTAAAAAAACCTTACAGCCATAAATTAATAGTAAATTTGATACGGACTTTAAAGTTAAGAAAATTCAAGAACCATCCCACCTCCCAGATTAACCCACCCCACCAGTGCCCTTGGCAGGAGACTTCTACGCCGACGAAAGCCAAATTTGTCTTTCCCATTTTAGGCAATGAAGATACAGTATTATTATTATTATTATTATTATTATTATTATTATTATTATTATTATTATTATTATTATTATTATTATTATTGGAGAAATTACAATTCATAATGTTCACTTGCAATATAGTTAAGTTATTATTATTATTATTATTATTATTATTATTATTATTATTATTATTATTATTATTATTATTATTCACCATGACTTTATTTATATTGACCCCCAAGAAACATAAATTTAATGAGCGTGCGTCCACAGGCTAGACTGACCATGTATGAAAAAAATATATATGTATGTATATATGTATGTATGTATGTATGTATGTATGTATGTATGTATGTATGTATGTATGTATGTATAAATATATATTCTCTCATCTTCCTGTATCTTCTTGCTTCACACCCTTTTATTATGGGGTCTCATTTAAGTTATAAATAATAAGAGGAAATTATATTAATAACACAAGAAATAAAAGAAATAACAACATTCAGTAGACATGAGAAGGAAAGTAACTTCTAATATTTTTGTTTCTTTTTCGTGAGGAACTCGACAGACTCCGTTTCATACATTAAACTTCTAATTCTAAGTCAGATCTGATGTCTCTTCGTAGGAATATTCCTTTTATAATTTTGGCATCAATCACTGACGAAATAATTTCTCAAGAGTTTAATTTATATAAAGATAAGTTCATTTTTCTTTGTAGCGGAGGAATGAGAGTTTAGAAAAGCAGCTCAAGGCTGCCAACCTCACCACCGTTACGTAATCAGGTATACCAAAACTCTCCTGTCTCCCAGGTCTACCAATACCTTTCCTATCCCCAGCTAGACCTTAAGTTAAGAGCTTACGAACTGCAGGTTCTTCGTGAAGAAAGCAACACGTTTATCTTTCATGTAAGGAATGTATATAATTTGCTTCATTGTTGACCTAAAAGTAGGTCGTTTTCCATCGTGCGCCTTGGGAAGGCTGAGAACGTGAATAAGTTGCCCGACTCGTTATTCAAGCTTGCCACCACCGATCGCTTACCACAGGTAGTGCCACGATAGAAATTCTTCTTGATCATTTAAAGATTTTCCTTCAGTTCTCAAGCCTCCGTGGCACAATCGGTTAGCGCGTTCGGCTGTTAACCGAAAGGTTGGTGGTTCGAGCCCACCCGGGGGCGTAACTCTTTTAATTAAAGGGCAAAGAAGTAATTAAATAACAATTGGATATTGGCACTGTTTTCACTTTATAGGAATTCAGACTGAGTCTGCACAAATAATAATCATTAATAGGTAGATGTAACCTTGAAGTAAATTGTTTCGGAAGGTGTTCAGATGCAGTCATATGTCATTATTACTTATCTGAGGGCTTCTTCTTGCCATTTGTTACTTAGATGTCCTAAACAGTTGGTAAAATCTAAATTAAAAGGTCCAGATTACCCATGACCTGAGATGACCTTAGCCACTGAAATCTCCGTCGATTCTTTACCGTGATGGGAAACTTTCTCTTTCTCTTGTTAGCGAGAAGCTATAGTGAATCATAATGAATTAAGTCCACTTGGAAACTATAACTAACTTTGTTGTAGTGCCTGTATACAGGAGTGTTGATAGTTCTGGACATTACTTTTGATTATAGGTAAATTCGTCTCATAATCTTAATCATGGATGCTTATGGCTACTTTTGTTTACGGTGAGTAATCACTGAGTGTTAATGATTTATGTAGACAGTTTTCAAAGTTTTTACTAATCATTGATGTATATGTATGTGTATATATAAATATATATAAAATATAAATATATATAAAATCTGTCAGATTTGTGTGATATAAATGTAAATATATATATAAATATATGTGTACATATATATATATATATATATATGTATGTATGTATGTATGTATACATGCACACATATATACATATATATTACGTATATGTGTGTGCATGTATACATACATACATACATAATATAATATATATGTACACATATATTTATTTATATATATATATTTACATTAAATCACACAATTCTGGCAGATTCGGTGCACATACATAAATTGTAGTCAAGGGCAGGAATACTCTGGAGATTCACACTTCCTTTATTGCTTCCTACGTTTCGTGATTCATAATCATATCATCAGGGAATTCTATGGAAAATCAAATAAATTAATAAAAGTACTGAGCGGTTAAAACTGAATTACGTTAAAACATTAGTCATTAAAAATCTATAAAGGCTGTTCAAAATTACACACACTAGAGCACACTTAAATACATACACACAAACCATAGAATCACGTTACAAAAGAGCACATTAAAAATAGCAAAATCACAAAACACTCCAAATAAATTACAAAAGATAAAAATATTAAAAAATTGTTTATTTTTAAGAAAATTTTCAAAGAATGGAGAAACAAAATAAGCCAGTAATATACTTATAAAAAAAGCAGAAGACGCTAACCTTACAACGCAAGCGACAGAACCACACTAACAGTAAAAGAAAAACATGTACAGAAAAACAAAACAAAAAGTTCAGAGCTACAAATAGTAATGAGCTATCACAAAAACAATGGAATAGAGGCAGTCTGAGTGTTTAATGAGGGAAACCGTAGTTTAATATTTAAAGACTTGACCATCTGAAGATTTTGTTGGTTCTGTACTTGGCCAATAACTTTAAAATCATCGTAATTCATATGCGTTTTGCACTTGGTGGCACGATTTCTCATTCAGGATAGCTCTGGATTGGACAGTTGGCATCCAGTTCTATAACTCACCCCCTTATGAGAGTCGGCTCTGACCCTGAGAAGCCGCCTGGTAGATCCGACATATGTTCCCAGACTACATGTGGGACAAGTATATTCATAAACAAGACCAGACGACATGAAAGGGCAGAGCCGATCTTTAAATCTGAAGAACGAGCCGAGTGTCTCTGGATTTTCTGGGATGAGTTTGATGCCAATTGCCCCAAAGTACTTCTGAACGATCTAATGAAATCCTACTAAAGCTGTCATCATGTAAAATGGAAAACGGCGTATATAGGGAGTTTGGGGACATTCAAGTTTACTGTAGGGATGAATGATTTGTTCAGTAGTCTGGAAAGAATTCTATAGAAAGTTTTGTTTGAAAAGTAATTATTATTAAAGTATTGTTGCAGGAAAAGGATTTCTTCATGAAAAAAGACCCAACTAGAAGTGAGAGTTAAAGCACGATGTACGAGAGTGTGGACAGAGTTAAGTTTGAAATTAGCAAAGCAGAAGCCATAAAAGTTTGACCCAAGACCAGTAAACGTTCTTTTTCTAAAAATATTAGTATTGAAACGGTCATTTTCTTTGAAAATCAAAATATCTAAAAAGTCCAGTTTAGAATCTTGTTCTTTCTCCGAGGTAAAAGTGAAGAAAGGGCCGATTAAAATTACAGTAAACAGAATCAGGATTAGGAAACAGCTTTTCAAGAATAAAAGTAATAGCTTCTCTAACGGGAACATTTGTAACATTGGATGTTAGCCTTGAGGGCCCTATCTTAAAGGTTTTGGGCATGTTTTATATATACATATATATAAATATATATACATATATAGATAGACAGATATAAAATAATTTATATAATATATATATATATAATATATATATGTGTGTGTTATAAAACGCCCTAAAGGCTTTTTATATTTTACCTACCTTGAAAAAAAGATGCAAGAATCTTGGTAGCTCTGGCCTGCATCCTCCTTGCTGAGTGTCACAGCTTTCTCTCTCTCTCTCCTCTCTCTCTCTCTCTCTCTCTCTCTCTCTCTCTCTCTCTCTCTCTCTCTCTCTCTCTCTCTCTCTCAGACGGTCTCATGAATTCTAAGAAAATCTACGCCTAAACTGATGTGTATAAATCAAGCCTGGCATACAAAATAAACTTTATTTTCCAAACCCAACATGAGACCAGTTAAACAGAGACAAGCTAAAGCATGTTATTTAACCATCACCTCAAACGTCAATAAGACATAAGTGATAACAAGAAAAAACCAAATTCCCTTTCCTCCACCCCGTCACTAAGATCTCCAATACCAGGGTCAGTAAATCAAAGTCCCAATTAAGACAAATGTTGTGCAGTCATTTATGTCATTGCCCATGCTTTTGCACAACTGTGTGCGTCTTCATCCATGATACATCTGTCATTTAAAAAAAAATCACATTAAACCCCATATAAAATCATGCGGGATATCTCCCGAACCAAAAGGAAATTTGTAAACAATAAAAAAAAAAAACACCGACATAATAGAAATAATAAAATACATGGCAGGACACTGAATGTCAGTGCACATTTCAACTCACCCCTTCAAAAGGTAATTGGAGCTTAGAATTTCACTCTCCTTCCCAAACAGCTCCTTCAACAGCAATGAAACATTTTCTCTAGCGAATGGGAATTCCAATTCCCAGCGCGTCCAACACGTCCTTTAGATACGGCTTCACGCCTCTCAATGAATTGCTTTTCACAAGAGCGCATTGCACCAGGAGTTTTCACAACGTACAAACTAATGTTCGTTTCCGTAATACACCCAAAAATCCGATTAGAACCAGACCTGAAAGTCCCACGGAAATTTTCATCTTTGGACACATGTTACTGTCTCTAGGCGCTCTTCAAACGATGTGTCAATCACCGACTGATCAATTGCTGATCTTCACAGGTGAATGAACGCTGAGCACTGAATTAACAAACACATACCCCCACTTGCGAGGTTTGTTAAACATTGCAAGAGACTGTGTGTCACGAGCATGTACACCCATTCTACTTCACAGGTACATATATATATATATATATATATATATATATATATATATATATATATATATATATATATATATATATATAATATATATATATATATAATATATATATATATATATATGTGTGTGTGTGTGTGTGTGTGTGTGTATATATATACATAGACAGGTAATCCTTAGTTCAGTGACAAAAAATTATTTTAAAATCGTTTTAATCCTCAACTTCGTTCAATTCAGTTCTGACAACAATAAGTGGAAAATAAGTAACAACTAAGTAATATTCCCAGTAAATCGAAAATTTGAAAATTTAGCAAACTTTCATTGGTGTTGGGTTCTTGTACCAATTGGTCATTAGTGAGACGTGTTCGTGTTACCGCCGGACCCACTCGTGCTCCCAAGAGGAAACGTTATCGTTGTGATTAGTGTACATGTGTGCACACTTCGTCTTGCTGTTGTAACCTGTAGCCTCCACTGTGTCTGCATTCTGTGTTTCGTATGATCTTGAACCCTGATAACTTTATCTTTGTTATTGCTATTATAGAGTGATATTGATCTCTAGAACATCACTGGTTGCGGAAAGCAGAATCGATTCATATCAACATTTGCCTTTTGTTTTTATTCAGATTGTAGCCAAACAAACATACTTCTGGTATCGATGACCATTGTTGTTTGCGACGCCAAGTTACAGAAACTGATCGGTTTGCCTTCAACACTAGAGGAGGGAACTGCGGTAGGGGTGGGTGGGGACGGAGATTGACTGGATAGAAAGAATGGAATCAAGATGACATAATAATAAACAAGGAAACAAACTTTATTGAGGAAGCATAATTTATGGGCAAAGTTTTCTCAGTGTTATCCCCATCAACAATGAATTGAATTCCTTTTAAGAAAAGCTGGAAACACAGTAATCAACCGAGAACGTAATGCTGGAAACGTTGCTGAAAGAAACATATCAGTATTTCTGATGACGAATTTTCCTGGGTACGGAAAACACTGGCTTGTTTCGTCTGTCTTCCGGAAGATAGGCGTCATCTGTCTTTAAATTCTGTATTCCACGTGGTCTGTCTGTTACTGTTCAATGAACCTTTACTGTTTAATGAACCTTTTTTTCATTTGTGGGTTTTGTTGAATCCCAAAGCCAGCAAGGGATTAGCAAAGCGTAACTGTATTAGCAAAGGAAAAGGGTAATTAGGGTCATGACTGTCTTTTCTACGTTATTTGGAGAGAGAGAGAGAGAGAGAGAGAGAGATAGAAAGAGAGAGATTTCATTTTAGCAGCCAACTGTACTGAACTGCGACTTCAGCAAAGGAAAATTGATACTTGGATCATCATTATCTTTTCTACGCATTCCATGAAAAGAAAGAAAAGTGTAAGGAGAGAGAGAGAATTCTCTCTCCTTTTTTTCGCCAACTGTATTGAATTGTTTTCAGCGAAAGAAAATTGATACTTGGGTCACCATTATCTTTTCTACGCATTTCATGAACAGAGAGAGAGAGAGAGAGGTTCCGATTTCCGTCAACCGTACGGAATCGTGACTTCAAAAGAGGGACTACTTGGGTAATCATCAAAGCATTCCAAGACCACAGAGAGATTGATGGAAGAAGGGGAGAGAGAGAGAGGGAGAGAGGCAAGGGGTGGTGGAGGAGGAAGTGTGAGTGAGATAGGATAACAACACTGAAATGCCTCCGGACAGATGTACTGAATAGTGACGTCAGCACCACTCACTTTCGACCGACTGACCTTGAAATTGCTGATTCAGCATTTGTAGGGTTTCCTTCGTCTCGCATACACACCCACATATTGTATGTGAATGCCTGCATATTTATTAGATTCTCAGTAATACACAAAACTGAACTTTACGTGAAGTTTCAGGTAAGTCTCAGTTTTTGAAAATGAAAGAAAGTTGTCTTGACCTAATCTCTCTCTCTCTCTCTCTCTCTCTCTCTCTCTCTCTCTTTAACTGGTTATTGTTGTGTGCAGTTAATCAACTTCATTTTGATCATCTCTCTCTCTCTCTCTCTCTCATTCCTCCTCCTCCTCCTCCTCCTCCTCCTCCTCCTCCTCCTCCTCCTCCTCCTCCTCCCTCCTCCCCCCCCAGCTGCTTGTGTGCTGCAGTTTAGGCAGTACTTTTTTTCTCTGAAAGATTTTAGCTACCCAGATGAATATTGTTCAGCTCTCTCTCTCTCTCTCTCTCTCTCTCTCTCTCTCTCTCTCTCTCTCTCTCTCTCAATCTCCTTCCCAGTTTCTTGGCTGCCAGAATTTAGACATAATTATTTCTTTGAAAGATTTAGCTACTCATTAAGTATAAATGTTCAGCTCTGTGTGTGCAAGGTGCGTGTGCGTGCGTGCGCGCCCTTCCAGCTTCATGGTATGACAGTTTATGCAACATTAATTTTTGAAAGGTTTTAGCCACCAAGGTATGAATGTTCAGTTTTGCACGTAAAGATGGGTTACAAAACACTGGTACCAGATGCTGTTATATATACGTAAGCCTTCATTATAATCGAGATATATTCTAACCCTTACCGATAGTGCCAAGTGGTGATTGACCTATATCAACCTGATTTGTTGACCTCGGTTTCAAGCCTCCGTGGCACAATCGGTTAGCGCGTTCGGCTGTTAACCGAAAGGTTGGTGGTTCGAGCCCACCCGGGGGCGATCGAGTTTTGGTCAAACCGTTTCTTCTATGGCACCTGTTGTCCATAGTTTGCCAGAAGATTTAGCCAATTGTCTATATCTGTGGTCCGGTGGGTAAACATGACATCGTTCTAATATTCCGAATGAGGGCCCGGGTCCTGCTACGAAAGTGGGAGTTTATCTGGATTTCAAGGCTTTGTACTAGCAAGTGCATCCGAAAAGTTTGAAGAAATCGAGAAAATAAGAGGGCATTGTAGTTATAACAAATGCGTACAGAACAAGTTAAAAAACAATAAAAAGTGACCAGTAGGTTTTATATATATAACACTAAGAGTGGCCTAATGTATGGGTCTTCTAGATTGCCCCAACTCGTAACCCTGGTTGTATGACGCTGGGATTTTAATTCTATCCATAAGTTAATTTACTTTTTACTTCACTTTTCTCCATTTCTTACTCTTGGTTTGACAACCGCTGGCCTTCACTCTCCTGATCACCGGAGGAGCATCATTTCCATCAGTCATTCCTAGCTCCTCCTCCTCCTCCTTCTGTTGAACATCATTCCTTGATCTCTTTCAACAGAGAGCTTTCAGTGAGCGCCGTCAGTGCTTTCACGGTAAGAACTATAAAGCCATTAAATTTGCAAAACTGCAACAGCAAGTACATCTTGTTGAACTGCTACGTTGCCACAATGCCCAGTCCCTGTGTTTAATTTCTTTTGTTATAGGCCTGTAGAATAGTCTACGTACCAGTATTATTGACAGCAGTGCTTGTCAGGTCAAGAGAAGCTTCATTATTGTTTCATAAAGCTCCACACACTATATAGTGCCTTAGATTTTTGACTGCCATTGCATTTTTGTATGCAGTATTTATCGTTTAATTTTATACTTGAATAATGTTTCCATCTTGCCCTCTCTGTTTACTTTTTACCCGTCTATATTTCATTGTGTGAAAACTTGCTTCGAAAGTCAGTAGTCTCTCATGCGTGTTCCATGCGAATGTTTCTTTAGTTTGAATAATAATAATAATAATAATAATAATAATAATAATAATAATAATAATAATAATAATAATAATAATAATAATCCGATCTTGTCTGCTTCTAAAGAATTTACACAAGTTATTGAGAACTTTTTTGCCAAAAAAGATGTCAGAAAAAACTGTATAATCCAATTTCTTTTCAGAAGTATTTACAATTTGCTCAGCTAACTCTCTTCTTAGAAGCGTTCCAGTACTTTTGGTCATCCTACCCTGTAGTCTTTGCTTATACATTTCATGGCATTTTCATAATCCTTGCTGGTACATTTCATGGCATTTTCCATAATCCTTGCTTTTCGTGGCATTTTCCATAATCCTTGCTTATACATTTCATGGCGTTTCCCATAATCCTTGCTTATACATTTCGTGGCATTTTACATAATCCTTTGCTTATACACATCATTGCGTTTTCCATAATCCTTGCTGGTACATTTCATGGCATTTTCCATAATCCTTGCTTTTCGTGGCATTTTCCATAATCCTTGCTTATACATCTCATGGAATCTACGAATCCCTAAATATCAGCAAAGCATCTGTCATGAACTGTATTCACGCACTGTCGGTCGCATCTTCTCTCAAGAATTAGAGGAATCGTGT
>NC_089791.1:51022882-51092882 GCF_040412425.1 Macrobrachium rosenbergii | reverse complement strand
CTCCAAATCCTGTCGTTCGGCAACAGGCTCCAAATTCTCTCGTTCGCCAACTGGCTCCAAATTCTCTCGTTCGCCAACTGGCTCCAAATTCTCTCATTCGGCAACTGACTCCAAATTCTGTTGTTCGGCAATTGGCTCCAAGTTCCGTCGTTCGGCAACTGGCTCCAAATTCCTTTGTTCGGCAACTGGCTCCGTCGTCTTGAACCAGACTGACAGGACCAAGAAATTATTTTCGAAATTAACGTTGCCGTTGAAAAACACGGGCCAGCTTTTATGAATTCACTCTGTGAAATTGCGATTACAATTGTAGTGATTTTTATAAATGTTGTAGTTTCTCGTTTGGATCATTTGTGAAATGACAGAATAGACAGCTCATTTATGCAAAAAAGGAAAAACTAAAAATAAAATATATCACAGAAGACGGAGAAATTAGAACTGATTACCACTTAATTGCTGATGGCAACAAAAAGATCTGACATATCCCATTAATAACAAATAAGAGTAATAGCAAAAGTAATGAAAATCGACTATACAAAGTAAATAAACACGAAAAGCATGACTGTGGAATGCCATACCACAGAGTAGAGGCTATGACATAACCCGATATTAGAGAACATTTGTTGTATGGTCTCCATCTAATGCCGGACAATTACTGTGTAAGTGGTACCTTTCATATCTTTCAAAAAATAATTATAACTATGTAGTAGACGCGACTGAACACTTTCCTTAACACCAAACGGATATGACAGGAAGTCGCTCTTGGTATGCTGAAGATATAATCTAAACCGCAGTTCATTACGTAAGGAAATGGACGTTGATAACTTTGTTCAAGACTTACATGAAAGACTATAGAGAACGGTAGTTCAGCTTCATAAATAAGTCAAATTAATTTCCCCCGTCATACGACGTTAGTCGACTCGCCTGTCTTATTTTAGAGAGCCTACGTGTGCTATAATTTTCATTCTTGTCTTAATGAGACTTGAAGAACAAAGATGAAAAAAAGTAAGTGATGGTTTGTTAGAAGGTTGGATGGAAGCGGATGTTGGAACCTTCCGGGAGTTTTATGACAATGAGAAAGAAGAAGACCTCTTGAAAATAATGAAGGAAAAAGTGATAGAACTTCTATTTTCTTGAAGAAAACTAAATCTTTTTAAAAAAGAGAAAAGTAGAAGTCTTCAAGAAGATTAAGATAGAGGGAGAAGTAAGTCAATAAGAAGAGGAGGAGGAGGAAATAGTCCGGAAAAAGGAAGAAGCATGTGACTAAAAAAAACACGAGCTGGCACATCAGCTGCTAAGCCAAATAACACGCGGCTGATTCAATGACCCAAGATTACGCCACACGAGTCCCCGGTGAACCCGATGTCTGCAGTGACTTCAAAAATAACAATGTGGTTGAAAAATGACAAAGAAAGGGGACACAAACCTTGCGGTTTCTCTTCAGGTCGTCAGATAAAGCATAATAGACCTTTCGGAATATAAGACAAAGCAGAATAGGCCTTGCAGAACATAAGATAAAGCAGAATAGGACTTTCAGAATATAAGACAAAGCATGATAGGCCTTTCATAACAAAAGATAAGCAGACTAGGCCATAAGATAAAGCAGAATAGGCCTTTCAGAATGTAAGAAAGCAGAAGAGGCCTTTCAGAAGAAAAGATAAGCAGAATAGGCCTTTCAAAACAAAAGATAAAACAGAATAGGCCTTTCAGAACAAAATATGAAGCAGAATAGGCCTTTCAGAACAAAAGATAAAGCAGAATAGGTCTTTCAGAACATAAGATAAAGCAGAATAGACTTCAAAAAACGAATTAAGTTTGACAAGATGATTGTTTTGCATGACAGAACAATTGTAAAATTATTCTTGAGATGACATTCAGAATTATCATTTGTCCGATTAGATAATTTACTACTGGCTCTCACACCCACTCCTTTCTCTCAGATGACTGCAAGCACGGGGCGTTTATGAGAGAGAGAGAGAGGGGGGGGGGAGACTAAAAACATTACTGATAGCAATGTCGAATCAAGCATTGCGGTTACAAATTCTGAAGATAAATTTACACCCTGATAATTATAAATATTGCGGGGGAAGTAACTGAACTGAACGCAGTACTTACCAAAAAGAAATCTCTTCCTATTCTTTAAATCATATCTAGTACAGTTACGCAGAATCACAATAAATTTAAGTACTGTTCCTAAATTCGTTTCCAGTTTGTAATGGATTTTACAAGTTGCAGTTCTGAGAGTATCGGAAATTCTGTTTGTTAAGTTTGATAGGGATTCCGTATGAACAGTTTTGGTGAACGCAGTGATTATGTTGTTGTAGTTGTCAGGTTAAGTTATGAGCCTTTTTGACCTGACTATGCTGTTTTTCGGGTTATAAATTCGTGAACCTCATGACTTAGCATGAGCTTTAGGTCACCTATGCCCGGTCAGTCACCTGTCACTAGTCTTCCGTCCGCATAGCAGGTCAGTCACCTGTCGCTAACCGTCCGTCTGCATGCCTGGTCAGAAGACGCCAGTTTCTGAAATCAGAGTGAATCTCATTTCTTTATCCCAATAAATTCTCTTCCTAATGCCTTTCCTCCTACTGTCGTCTTTCCCCTTCTCCTCCTCCTCCTCGGCACCATCATCTGCGTAAACAAGGTTCCAAAAGAAGTGGATATCATCCTTTTCTTTTCTTCACATAGGCTGTTTTCACATTCTTCTCTCTCTTCCCATTACATGCCGGCTACACATTCCTGGTAACGAAGGCAGTTGCGCAAACTCCCATAACCGTGTGCAGTGCCATAGACCACCATAGAAACAGGGAATTATGTAGCTAGCTTTCGGTAGTCACGCATACCAGTTTATATTTTTAAGGAACAAATAAATCTCCACCTGAACGAAGTAAAATATCTAAGTTTTTTCAGTGTTTGTTTCTTTTTCCTACAAAAAAAAAGTACTAGCATACTAGAGCCATTCTTACGCGTCGTATCTTGCTAAAGAAAACATTAATTTACTGAGATGTAACAAAGCCATTAGCATTTTGTTTTCCATTTTCAGAGGTACGACGAATGGTACTACACTTTATTTTCATTTAAGAGCAAACTTAAAAGTCTCCTTTCGTCGGAATTCTGCAAAAGAATTCGCGTCTGGTCGATTATGTCATCGCTCAGACATCTGTCTTATTTAGTCAGTGCTAATTCTGTTTGACATGCTACCTCCGAAGCTATTTCAGATGCTATCTCAGATGCTATCGCCGTTTCTTGTCAGATAAAGCCTCAAACGTCTATTTGACAGCTGAATTTATTAAGCCTCACGATGTGGTGATGCGGGTGTCGGCTGATTATTTTCATAGTCTGCGGTTCAACGCTTTCTCTGGATACTTTTACTTATTTTTATCTTTCGTAGATTTTGTATTCGTGTCAGCCTAGTATTTTAGTGGTTCTCGATCCCATTTGCTACCTGTCACCCCTCCAGGCTCCTACATAAGGTCTGTCGTTGCTCCAGGTTTCGGCAACGATTGGTTTACCACGAGGGAACATTGTAGACCATCTTACATTAACTTTGCCCTCAATCCTCTTCATTTATCCTACGAACACCCTTTATGAACTCATAAAAGTCCGTAATGAATAATATAAAGAACCCGTATGAATGTACACAGCTTTGAATAAAGTGGAGAGATTTATCGACTTTCATGATAACATTTCGTTAAGGAAATATCTCTAGACCTAGCCCACACAGCCCATGAAATATCTAGACCTAGCCCTCAGAGACCTCGATTAAAAAACCTCTCCTTATTTCATGAGATAAATATCTCGCTGTTCCTTGGTATGTAGTCATTCAGTACCCAAAATTACATATACTGTATTCGAGAGAAGCCTAAACTACGTTTAGTTTTGTAATTGCAGTATGTAGGGACGGTGGAAATTCCTAACCATCTATGACAAGAGGAGCCGTTATACCATTTAAACGTCCACTTGATGTTCTCAACGGTTGCATGACATAGACTCTCTCCCTCTCTCTCTCTCAGTGATCTTTACACTTCACGGTGGGGTATGTGTCTATAATGACTTTCTGTTCCCCCAACATTGTAGATAAAAAATTTTTTTAGTTATTTGTTAACAAGCTGAGAGCGTGGAGGAACTTCCTGTTTACTGTCGGACGTGTGTGTGTGCGCGCGCGCGGGAAACCATTTTCCATATTAAGTTTTATACAAAAATGTCAGTTAAATCGATTTTGTATTTCTTTTTAGGCAAACCCGATGAAAGGAAGAAGCGTCTGATAATTCGATATGTTTTTGGTAAGTTATTCTCTTTTTATTTTTCATTTTTTCGCTCTTGCTATCAGTAGGCTTCGTGAGTAGGCAAGCTACGTGTTGTGAAAGGAAGCCGTTTTAAAAACATGTATGTATAAATATATCGGTGAGAGTACGTACTGTTTGTAACCCATTTAAAAATACGTGTAAATATTTCTGTAGGAATATGCGCTGTTTGTAATCCTTTACAGAAGCAAAGAAAGTCACTTAAGTGTCCAATATGACATGTACAGTACGTTCTTGTCCTTCGAAAAATGATTAGGGAGAGGACTTCACATCAGCCATAGCAACATACAGTAATGAGTTTTAATTCAAGGACAGTCACAGTAGGAAATAGAAAAAAAAATAAACAGGAAAACCTTACTCGTTCAGAGTTGTTCAGATTTACACCTAAGCGTCAAGAGCGTAGAATCAGTCCTGTTTGTGAACCCTGTCCAGTTTCTTTGTATATATATTCTACAACGAATTCTAGAAATCTCAAAATAATATAAAACAGCATTAAGGCCAGGTGCTGGGACCTCTGAGGTCATTCAGCGCTGAAAGGGAAATTGACAGGAAGAAGGTTTGAAAGGTGCAACAGAAGGAAAACCTCGCAGTTGCACTATGAAGCATTTGTTAAAGAGGATGGGAAGTCAGGTTGAAGAAAGACAGTAGGAACGGAGGTACAGTAAAAGGAATGAAAGAAGTAGCTAGGGACCGAAGGACGCTGCAAAGGACTAAAAAAAACACCTTATATCTCTGTTACTTTCCTCCTGCTCGCATAATCTATCAATGCAACGCACACACTAATTTATCCAAGGGCTTTTCGAATACCAGCAACTACTGTAAAAAAATATTTTTACTAAGGATGTTTGAAAAGGCAATGTTAAGCTTTCCCCACCCCCCATAGCAGGCCTACCCCTGGGTTATAGTCTTCGACCCGTACGTATCCCTGGCCTTACTAAATCGGAAACTTGATGAAATGAAGAATAGTTATAAATTAGGGATTCAGTTTGAAATAGCACTATAGTAAATACAGCCTTTTTGGAAGGTTTTATTGACTTTACTATACAACTGATAATTAGTATGATAATTCTCTACGTATATTTAGCAGTCTGAAACTTTGAGACCCACTTGGTGAGAACTCCTTGAACTAGAAAAAGTAAACAAACAAGTCAAAAGAGAGACTAAAAGTAGAAGACAATCCTCATGACAACCACTTGTCCATCTCCCTTCTCGTCTCCTCAATCCTTCCTCCCCTTCCCTCCCTCCTCCTGGAGCAGATGTGCAACGGGAGGGTGAGGAGTGCGCGCGTGGGCAGGAAAAAACATTCTAGTCTCAATTTGCGCAACGAGGCTCGGTTTCGTCTCCTTTTTATTGTTGTTCCGCCCTCTTCTACGCCCACTTGGGGAGAGAAGGAGGTAAATTAGGGCATCCAGGAGTGGCATGGGGGCACGAGATTACACGGGGCTCCCCAATTCAAACTTCAATGGCCTCGTTAACTGTCTTTTAACGACCACCAAGTGACTCTTGGTCGGATGTTGTGATTTTTCTCTTTCCTTCTTTTGCTTTTTTTATTTTGTTTATTCTCCTTGCGTTTCTCGCATTCCCAGTGGTTCGATATTTACGCAAACATATAGCCTATACATAATTTTATTTGAATTACAGAACGGTCAGAATCTTGGAATTGCCAAACCGTATTGTATGTTATTCCATAACGAAACAAAATCTGATTCTTCCTCAAGACCCTGTTTAACGGGCTGTTGACCATTTGTTCCTTGATTAGGATTTTTCAAACGTTTGCTCTAAACTTTATTAATTTCATACCAAACACGAGTCTTGATATATAACACAGTATATGCAGAAGACAGTATAACCATTTTCTTTAAGGGGAATGTAGTTTATCCCTTATATTGATCAAATACAAGTACTTTCTCTGAAGTTAATACCTGACTAATAAATCATTGTACACGTGTTATTTTTAATTGTTTATTGATCTAGTATGCTTACTTTTATAGTTATTATTATGAAAACTTTACAAAATGGTCATATTTTGATCGTCCTCTGCCTATAGATCTTCCCAGGCTATACCATCCACCACATAGTACTAGACATTCATTTAATTCTAGCATATCCTGCCTATCTCTGTGAGGTTCAGTACATCCTGTTTCCTAGAAGAATAATTCCTGCTGTAACCAGATTGTAAAATAATCTTCCTCCTCACGTGGTTCTTGAATCGTTGGAACTTCAGTGTCTCGTTTCATAGGTCTAACTGTTTATTGCTATTTGCTTTTATTTGTTATTTCTTCAAGTAGTTTATTGTTTGCGCGATATTAGTACGTGGCTGATTTCCATATTGGAACCTTGGTTGGGTTTGTAGAATTCTTTTGCAGCTAGAGTTGTAGCTTAGCTAATATAATAATAATAATGATAATAATAATAATAATAATAATAATAATAATAATAATAATAATATATTTCAATGTAAATGATTGGTGCTCCAGCTTTTCTATGTTTCTGATGACTCCCTTTCCTGTATTGGGACTTTAGACGTAGTTTTTATTAAAATTTAAATTCATTTTCAATGGAACATATATACGGGGGGGTTTCCATAGCAAAATAATAATAATGATAATTATTATTATTAATATTATTGTAAAAGCGTTATAATGGTTATTAATCAGCCATCTTGGTATTACAAACTTCACGCCTTCCACAAGAATTATTAAAATGAATATCATTTTAATAATTCTTCCCACACGATCCCCACACGTCTCCATATCTTCCGCACGGCTTCTTCCTTATTCTGTTCCTCTCTCTCTCTCTCTCTCTCTCTCTCTCTCTCTCTCTCTCTCTCTCTCTCTCTCTCTCTCCAGACGTATTTCAGGGTCCCTTAAACCCTATTGTTAATCAATTACCTCTATTCCCTTCCACCTGCACATATAATACCAGCCCCCTCTCTCTCTCTCTCTCTCTCTCTCTCTCTCTCTCTCTCTCTCTCTCTCTCTCTCTCTCTCTCGTGAACTTCCTGTCCCTATTAGTATCATGTTTAACATTTATAAGTGGAATTGAGATTCATTCCTTAGTCTATTACATCGCGGATTCAGCATTTTAAAGTTTGAACGTACCAGCCACAATTGTCTTGTTTATCTCTATATTATAGCCACCCCATTTGGGGAAATGCTTTAATGTTTATATATATATATATATATATATATATATATATATATATATATATATATATATATATATATGTTGTGTGTGTGTGTGTCTGCGCGCGCGTGTGTGTGTGTGTGCGTGTTTGAAATCTGCCTTCGTATCTTGTCAGCATTATAGGCTAATAGGTCATGTATTAATTTTCCTGCAGAAACCAAACATGATTTGTGCTGTTTTACACAAATCTACAATTTGTTCATAAAAAAATTACATTGCTTTGGTTATCCTTCAGATAACTTGCTACAAATGCCAACTTACTTTGTGTTATGTAAGGCGTTGGTGTTTAAACTTGTCCAAAAGGAATAGAACACAGAATCTGATCTGTATACCGAACAAATTTTGAAACACTTAAATGAAAAATTTGTCGTTTTAAACACAAAATTTGTCGTTTTTCATCAAAGGTTTTATTGGAATTTTTTATTATTTTTTTAAATTAAAGAAATCATTAATTCTAAATGAGGTCATCTGAATTTCGTTCATGTATACAAATTTAGAAACGGAATTTAAATTGATATTTTCGCTGAAGTATTTGTCGTTAATGATATGACAGCAAGTTGTTCATTCATGAAAGTACACGGTTATGGAAAATATAAATACGAAGTTAACACTGGGTCAAAGAAATTAATAATTGCCAGTGTGAACATATCAGACTTCCAACTTAAATGGCAGAGTCCACAAAGAACAAGAGTATTCGGAAACTTCAAACCTCCGCCAAGACCAGCCAATCTTTATGAAAGTTTGGATGATAAATGAGTATAAAAAAAATGGTTGAAGCTTTTTTGAGATGAACTCCTTGGGTATCCTATGTGGCTCAAGGAGAAAGGGATGCGAGAGGAAAATGTTACAAATCGTTTTAAAAGGAAGACACTGTAAAAATACAATAACAGTATTGACAATAAGTTGGCCTGGGGATAACAAGAAACATTCATCTTAACCGAGTTGTATCGTTACCAGCTATCCAGCGCTGCTGTTTTGTAGTCTTAGATAATAACAACACTATCAAAAATCGCAGGAAGGAAAAGAAACTTAAAATTTGTAGACGAGATTTGATCGAAAAAGGTTAATCAGATCTCGATGTATGACAGAATATAATCAAAATAACAATCAAACGGGCTGGTGTTCATTCCCGTCCATCCCTCCCACCAGGCCAAGGTCTTAGGGTACGGTGGTTTCTCATTTGACGTCCTCCCCTATAAGCGCTAAACGTCTCCAGCAGTGACGACTGCAACTGAAATCGTTTTGCTAAGAATGCCTTGTTGTCCTGGTGACGTTCTTCAGGCATGTGTCGAGTCTGAGTTTAGTCTGCAGAGCTATTTCTGTTTTTCGTCGGAAAAAATGAGTTGGCGCTGTTACGTCACCTTCCTCCTGGTCGCTGTCTTGGTTACTACTAGTACCAAGACAGTGTCGTACTATGTCATAGTAGTAATATATCTTGGTACAAAGATATAGTTGTACTATAGCATAGTAGTACTATATCATAGTACCAAGATATAGTAGTACTGCATCGTAGTAGTACTATATCATAGTAACCAGACATATTACTACTACTACTACTACTACTACTACTACTACTACTACTACTACTACTACTACTACTACTACTATTATTATTATTATTATTATTATTATTATTATTATTATTATTATTAAATACTTTTACCTGACCACTGAGCTGATTATCAGCTCCCACAGGGTTACCATATCTTAGTATCAAGATATATTAGTGAATCATTCAGAATCAGTTTAATAGTAGACATTCAAAATAGATTGAATTCGAATCATAGCTTCCAATAGGTTCTCAGTACGGGGATATATTTTCCATTTTGTTTAGCTTGTTTATAGTCTGTGCTAATGCCTTCGCTATACGTAGATTGACAATATAGCAGGGGTGTTTGAGGTGCGCTTCAAGAGAACGGACAAAGAAGCCAATGTTTTTTATCGTTAACTGAAATATTTTTCTGTCATCTCAAATCTTTAGGACTTTCGGAAGTCCGTTGGAATAAATCCATTACCGTTTTCAGTGTTAACCGTCTGTATACCGTAATCGAAAGATTACATGTTAAGAAAACGGCTATTCCTGTTATTGTGACAGCTAACTATATTTCCGCACTTTAAACGGAATTTATCAGTAACCTCGTAATTTATGACATAAGACAATAGAAAGAGCAGGGTTAGATCCAGAAGGATCTGTCAAAAGTAATAGAGAAATGTAAATGGTTAACGGAATCCTTGGACGTGGACTATTGAACATATTTCCAAAGGTAATGGAACTAGTGGTGAAAAATTGTTCTTAAATCTTAACCTCAATTTTAAGATGGAAAGAAAAGTTTCACAGTAAGAATTCTTCCTGTATGGGTCTAGGTAACAACGTTGAGGCAAAGAGTAAGAAATTTTCACAGCAGTGAATAACAGGGTAATTCGTATGATGCTCATTTTACAATGACAGAATTTGACAGCTTTCGACTTCACGTGTTTCTTGTAGAAGATACTCGCCACAAAACTAATCTAGATTCAAGTTAAATATTAAAGTTACCCTTAGCTTGTACTTTGACTTGGGTTTCAGAGGGTTACTAATTAGTGACTGCAGGTATAGTTGCGTAATGCTGTTATTTTCATTCTAATGATTACATGTACAGTGTGAGCTTATTGTAATTTCAAGCCATTTATTAACTTTTTAATAACATTTTATGATAAATTGCCGGTAATTTTCGACCAGTCAGATAGCCTAGTGGGGTTAATTCAAGTAGGTAGGTGATGAAAAAAATAAGAATTCTTATGTGTCAGACGCAACCTCGAAACAAGTCTTCAAGTCAGTTATTGTATTACGCACCGGCTGTATGTATGCAAAGCTAATATACTTTAGTCAATAATTTATGATGGTTATTCTTCAAATATTGATTTTTATTCACTATAATCGTGTGGCTTGACACTTATCATAACACCTTGCATAAGACATTATATGGAACCTTATGCATATGTCTAATAAGTTTTTTCCAAGTTTCGTAATGAAATAAATTTTTAACCTATTGTACTTCAGGTCCAGCATTCAGCCTAATTCAAATATTTCCAAGCCCCTCGTACACTCGAAAGCCGAACCTGGAATTAAAAAATAAGCCTTAAAAACGCAACACAACTTTGTCAATGACGTCATAAAATAGTTAGGGTTTAACCAGAAAGAGTTTGGACGTTTTCTGTAACTATCTGGGAAGCGAAGAGAACGTATGACTAAAGAATATGTAATACTATCATCATTAGTTTTAAAGGTATACGGATTCAGTTTTCTATCGGTGGTAGAACTATATAGTAGCTCCGCGGCGGCGACTGCCTTCTACTTAACTTTTTCTACAGTTTTTTTGGTTGTTAATTATGAATTTACCTTTAATTTTTGGTGCTCGAGTGTAATTAAACCCTGAAGTCCATGCAACAAGGGGTTTCCATACTTGATCTTCACAAGACAGAGCACGGGTACGTCTTTTTCGAACGGTTCATATCCCGTCCGTTAAGTGCAATAACTTGTTAGCGTATGGGTACCCCCCCCCCGGGCCATTACTAAACGGCGAAGGGACATTCCATTTGGCCGACAACAAACATGCACCGCCAGTATCAGAACCCCTAAAAGTGTAGGAAAAAGCCAGTTGAAAAGGTAAAAACAGGCTCGGAGCTAATGTATAGATTTACCCTGTCGGTTATTTATCTTTTCTACGGTTTCATTTGTTAAAATATACGGTAAAATTGGAGACTGCTGCCGCGCCGCTTTGGTAACTAGCAGTTTACATGCAAAATGTGCCCCGTATTCGGTACCAGCCCCTTGGGATGCACGTAAAAACAGAAGTAAAAGATGGTAAATGCCATAAATGTAAACAAAAGACACATATAAACATACACAAAAGACAAACATAAACAAAAGGCAGTAAAACTGAAGACTTCTATCGTGGTTTGGTTACCGTACAGTAGGCTAAACCTTTACAGGCGTTTCCCGCGGTAGTCTTGTCATTTAAACTTAGCGGCTGTTTTCTTTGCAAAGTGACCACCTTTGAAATCTTTGAGAACGAGAAAATTGTAAAATATACATTAAATTCGTATGTTTTCCAGTAGATTGTAACTTTCTGACGACAGTCAACATATTGCTGTGGAAGGTTATTGCATTGCTTATTCGAGAGTCTTAATAAGTCATATCTCCAACCATTAAGATATTGCCATAAGGACCGAAGCAAAATTTTTGGTAGAATTCTTGTTTTTCTTATTAACATCAACAGCATTCATTGTTCTTGATGAATTTAGAATATTTTTTATATGAAGTAATAGAGTAATTAAAGATTATATATTCGTTTTTGGGATAAAGGACTATAGTCTTTTCACAAACCAACTAAACGACGTGAGTTACCAATTGATGTCCTCTTGTTTTTCTTTTAGTTTCGTAATTGCGTAATCAGAGTTGCCGTTTGGCCGTTTTTGCGGCCAAATTCATCAAATTTGGCCGTATACAAGATTGACTGGCCGTGAAAAATGTAGAGTTGTAGACATCCACGGCCACATTATTTGGCCGATTTTTGGCCGTATTGTGTACTTAGACAATTTTATCCTCCAAAAACTTACGATTTCAGTAATTTCGGGTTTCCTTTACAAAATCCCGCTCATTCTTCTTCAAAAATATCACTAGACAATTCAATCCGAATTTTTGTTTACATTTTGAACAGCTGGCGTGGAGTCTTTAAAGTACGAAAGTTCAGGGCGAAGTCGGCCTGTTAAAGAATTAGGAAATTATGCCATGGCTTGTCTCACAAGTTTACGTGTGATGTCCTCCTTGTTATGTCAGTCAAGCATCTAAATCATTTTAAAAGTAAGTACTTAGCTATCGTAGCAGAAATAAGGGTTCACCTTTAAAGACATTTTATGCAATATATATATATATATATATATATATATATATATATATATATATATATATATATATATATATATATATATATAAACGTAGCGCTGTTTTCCGTTTCATTGAAACTTGCGAACTTGTTATGAGTTGTCACTTGTCAGCCAGTCTGGCATATGTCGTATACAATAGAAAAATTAAGACTTACAATTTTTAGGTATATAAAAACATCGGGTTTTTATCGATATAGGAAGTTGAGGGTTTGACTTTGACTTACACCGGTACACACCGGCTACTGCCAGTCTGCCACCTTGTAGTCAATAACGAAATGTCTGCGCTACAGAATTATGGTGTAATTTATGTCAAAGGAATTGTGAAATTTTCAGGCTTCTTGTGTGTGGGGCATTATTTGTAAGTACCACAGTATTTATTAATGCTAGTTTTGCTTTATGTCGCAAGTTAGGGTATTGCCAGAGTTTATTGGGTTATTTTCGGAAGACTCCAGCCACCTCCACATTACAACTTATATTTTTCTTGGATAAAACTCATCAAAACGAAAACTTTCTTCTCAATACATGACCTTCAAATGCTTAATAACAGAGAAAAATAATTAATCAAATTACGACTTATAAGGTAAACACAGTACCGCCCCCTCCATAGCTAACACGGCAAAATTGTAACCAGTAAACACCCTAGGTTACGTCACGTTGGTATTTTCAGGTTCTTTTAGTGCCCTGTCATTTTCCTAGCCATTTTTGAATGAAAACCCAAAATGGTTTTTCATGCAAAAATGCCTAACTGGAACCTTCCGAAATGGCTGGCTGGAGTTTTCCGAAAAATTACCCTACCGTATTGGTGATTGAACTGGTTATAGACTGAATAAAACTGACACAATTATAATTTGATTTAGGCCTAAGCTCTCTACTAATGAGAAAAAGTTAAGTATACCTTAGTTTTACCAGACCACTGAGCTGATCAACAGCTCGGTAATTCTAAGTCGGCTGTCCGCGGTGAGCTAGACTGTGGCAATTGGCGTTTTTCTATGTTATTTTACTTGCTTTACAAGAATTTAAAGTCATATTTTGTCGCCCGGTTGTAACTAAACCAGATTGACCTTTGAAGACTACATGACTTGAATTACCTAACGCAGGGTAGGTCTAAGCGGCATTCCGCGGCAAAGCCCCCACCTCCATAGCTATACTTCAAATTGTAACCAGTAAACACCTCTAGGGTACGTCATGTTGGTATTTTTAGGGGTGTTTACTGGTTACAATTTTGCCATATTAGCTATGGAGGGTGTGGGGGGCTTGCGCGAATGCTGGCTTAGACCTACCTCATGCGTTAGGCAATTCAAGTCGCGTAGTCTTCAAAGGTCAATGACAGCTTAGTTACAGCCGGCCGACTAAATATTACTTTAAATTCTTGTAAAGCAAGTAAAATAACATAGAAAAACGTCAATTGCCATAGTCTAGCTCGCCGCGGACAGCTGGCTTAGAATTACCAACAGATCTCCTAGGGCTGGCCTGAAGGATTAGACTTATTTTATGTGGCTGAGAACCAATTGGTTACTTAGCAACAGGACCTATAGCTTATTGTGGAATCCGAAACACATTATAGCGAGAAATGAATTTCTATCAACAGAAATAAATTCCTCTAACTCTTCATCAGCCTGCCGGGGGAATTGAACTCCGACCCATCGAGTGACAGTCTGAAGCTCAACCAACTCAGCCAACGAAGGGCTACTAATGAGAAAAAAATCTACAGGTCAGGCATGTAGGAAGTTTTGGTTATTCAGGTTTAAAGCCACCCCCATTTACTTGAAAGAAGTGTTGAAACAACGAAGACAGGAAGTTTCCTGTAGAATTTAGTATGCTTTTCATATTAAGCATATATAGATTTAATAAGCAAAGGCAACAGCTCCAGAAGGCCATCGAGATATGGCATTAAAAAAAAAATAACCAAAGTTAAATAATTAATTTACTCTAGCTTAACCAAGGGTGCAGGTCCTTACCTAGTTGAGGGTAATGCAACCCCCTGGACTAGGTCACTGTTGTGACCTAATCTATCTTGATTCAACCTAAAGCACTAGATCCTTAACTGGCCAATCTCCCCATATAGTGTAAGTAAGGGCACTGCTAATAAAAATTGATAATAGGTTTGTGACCTGATACAACATACCCTAAGCGGGTATTGCTTTATATTAATACCTCAACTTGGTATTTTAGTTTTTATGCTGTGCTGTTATGAAACTCATACTAAAATATTGCAAATTTACTTTTACTAAGATATAGGCCTATGCTGATGAATGTTTTTTCCTACTTGGACTTGGGTTCTCTGCTTATGTTTCCACATTGTGTCCCAGTGTATTGATTGTGGGTAGGGATGACTAATTTAGTTGAAATGACACATGATTTTCACAGGGCATTGTGGATATGTGGAAAAGGCTGAAACCAGATTGGTTCTTTTGTCCCAGGTTTTAACTAGGAGGATTTTAGAAATCAGATATTTCTTGGAAAAGCCAGTTTCATCTTGTATTCATGGCTCCTTTAGTGCAGATGTGAAACTCTAGCTCATTAGATTATTTTGGATTTTCATGCACAGCTTTTTGCTACCCAGGGCAGGGGCATCATTAGGGGGACAGCTGGAGTAGCACTTCCCCTCCACAAGACACTGATGGCCCCCCCCCAAGGCTTGGTTTGCCCCCTAGCCTTTGAAACAATATTAATAATAATTATATCTGTTTCCACAGCATTTAATTTATAAGGAGTCTACTCTATTCTTCATATTATCTTTTTTTCTTCAGCCTGTAGCTGGTATATCAGGTTTCCCAAGGACATACAAAGATTTCTGTTTTCTTAGGTTTATTTCCTCTGACGTTTCAAACGCACTCTGGCATTTATTTTCAAAGAGTGAATGGAACGACATGCAGGTTACAAGGGTATATATAGCAAGCGGGGGTGTACAGTTGTCAGGTCGGTTATTCAGATGCATTTTGGTTGGTCTTAGGTTGGTGACAAAGTCGGGCCCGGAGGCATTGAGACATTCTGAGCCTAATCGCCATTGGAATTTGGGATTGGCTGTTATCCGGGATTATAAGTTGTTCAGGTAATCTGCCTTCTGTGTCCGGTGCTGTCTCTCTCTCTCTCTCTCTCTCTCTCTCTCTCTCTCTCTCTCTCTCTCTCTCTCTCTCTCTCGTCCAGTGTCAGTTGGTTTCTTAAATTTCTCCATATGATGGCAGGGAGAAATTCGGTTTCCTTCACCGTGTTGATGTTCAGCTTTTTTTCTAAAATATGTAGGACTTCTAGAAGCCGTAGGTGTTGGCGGTCCGTTGCCTGGTCAATGATTTTGGTGTTCTTTACGAGTTCTTCTCTTCCTGGCCTTCTTTGGTATTTTTGAGCGTAATGATTAAAAATAGCCCCTTCTTGGAGGTGACAGGAGAGACGCTTGGAGAGTTTGTTAGTTACCATCCCGATATAAGAGTGGTGGCATCTTTCCACCGGGCATGGAAATTTGTAGATGACACTACTCTTCAAAGATGTTTCTGGGGGTGCAGGGTTGTTTTTAAGTAATAACTGGTTTGTTTTCATATTTTTATCATATATTACCAGGACAATTTTGTCATCTTCTGTAATAGGGGTTACATTTTCATTTATTATTTTTCTGAGGACCTCATCTGCATACTTTTGGTACATGTATTGATTGTAATATAGTTTTATGGACTTAATATGGTTGTTTCCGGTGTCCGTCATGCTTTTCTGGTGCCAGTTATTTATAGAGACTCGTGTTTGTTATTCAACCATGTGATTGAAGAAGTTGTTGTTAATGACTATTTGTGATGATTTATCGATCTCTTCCGTAGTTCCTTTCCACGTGGAACAGTGTGAGAGGTAAGTTAGGGGTCCAGGAGAAGCTCATGCCTCACTAAAGAAGCCACTTATGTTTGCTTTAGTGGCAACTGGGGCTCCACTGGACCTCTCATCTAGATCTACCTTCTCAACTCATGCCCTTGAGTTGAGAGGGCAGAGAGGATCTTGCATAGTCGTTAGACAACAGAAACCACTTACCCAGGGTTCCGTTGAGCTCCCTTCCTCTGGGAATGGTTCTGTTCTTAGATGCATTGAAAGGGGTGGAAAGTACTTGTGAGAGGAGAGTTCATTTCAGATGTGGCCAAAGGACACCCTTCATCTGCCTATGTATTGATTTTCTGGAGATGCAGGCAGCTTAGTTGATGTTGCAGTCACTCCAAGAATGGTTGAGAGGACACTTGGTGGTTTTCGTGAGCAACAGCACAACTGTGGTAGCTGATGTAAATAGACAAGGGACCGTGTCTTGGACCCTGCCAAGCATCCTCCAGACACATTCCTGGGAGGAGAAACATTTTGACAAATCAGTTCACTCTTCAGGGTCATATGGTTGGGATGGAGTGGTCCTACGTCCCCAAGTAGCAGAGTGGCTGGTTGAGCTTTGGGTGTCCCCCATGCTCAATCAGTTTATGTCCAGGTTGAACAGAAAACTTCTCATCTTCTGTTATCCAGTCCCAGAGCCTTGGGCAGTGATGGAAGAGACTTTCCAACATCCTTGGGACAAACTGGATGTGTACACAGTTCCATCATTCGGCCTCCTCTGTAGGGTGATCAACATCACTCCTGGTCTCAAAGTGTCTAGGGTGGCTCCTTTAGGACACAAGCTGAGTGGTAATCCAATCTGTTGGTACTTCTGCTTGAGTCCCTAAGAGATCTTCCCCTGTGGCCCATCCTCCTGTATCTGCTCCACATTTGCAGATACTGCACTGTACCACCTAACTGTTCACTCCCTGCACCTTTATGCATGGAGGTTATCCAGCTTATCCTGTGAGAGAGAGCTTTTATTCATGGTTGTGGAGGAGTCTGGGTACCATCATTATTACTCTGCTAATGTGCACCAAGGAAAGTAGCCCATCTGTGGCTGGCGTTAATATAGAAGGGTATCTCGCCGGTTGGAACATCTGTTCAGTGGATCATAGACTTTATCCACCTTCACAGAGACAATCTCCTCTCAATTTCTGCAGTGAAGGGCATATTGCTCAGCATTGTTGGAGTTCTTCAAACTAGGGGGCTGGATCTTTTCACTTTAGTGAAGTTATCCATGCTAATAAAAAGCTTCGACCATATTGCCCTGCTTTGGAACTCTGTCTTCCAGATAGAGAAGTCCCTCTTGTTTTTCAGAGCCTTATCAAAGCACCCTTTGAGCCTCAGTTGTGTGCATTGGACAGAGACCTCACCTTCAAGACCTATGATTCTCTTAGCTTTGGCTTTGGCAAAGAGGTCGGATGGGTTACACGGACTTTCCTATGTCATTTGGAGGGATGAGGTTGCCTCTCATTTTCTTGTTCCTGACTTCATAGTGAAAATTCAAAATCTGTCTGTTGCAGGCAAAAACTTTGAGAATTACTCAATCCCCTCCCTCCAAGACTTTGTTGGTGGCGACCTGGATAAAAGGTGCTTCTCTGCCTGGTTCATGCTTTGAATTACTACTTGAAAGAACTGTCCCAGAGGCCAGAGTATAGAAGACTTTTCATTAGCACAGGAAAGTGAAAAAAAGGTGGTAGGAACCCCTTTTCTTTCATACCTTGCAAAATAATCAAGTGGCCCTATAACACCTCCTAGAGAGCACACAAAGTTAGAGGCATGGGGCCATCCCTCACTTTCCAAAAGAACTCTTCAGTGTTTCAGATATTGTACTGAGACCAGGTGTCTGCTATAGATAGACTACCTTGACCTCATTCTGTTTTAGGAACATTACCACTAGTCATTGGATACCTTCTTCTTTGAGCCTGTGGTGGCTGCTCAACAAACTTTGTAAGCTCCCAAGTATCTCCAAGTGCTTAAACCTAGGATAAGTCTGGAGGTGCAAATGTAGTGACTGGCTCTCCTCCCTTCTTTTTATCTCTTCCCAAGAGCAGTGTTTAGGCTGAAGTACCTGCTGGTTTTGGACAAGATACACAATTAACATCTAGTCTTAGTTTTTCTTAGTAGGATGTGTCTTCCTCTGTACCCTATCTTTTAACAATGGGGGTGGGGGGGTGGACATGGTAGAGCTTATTTTGAACCCATTACTTGGTAATAGCCAGAATGAAGTTGCCTTCTGACATGAGATCTTCTGATGAACCATTTTGCCAGACCAGTAAGCAGTTACAGGAGTCATGGCATATAATTTTTTGTGTGTGCAGCCAGGAACATGGCATTTCTCAGTGGAAAAACTCCAAGACAGCATCCCAGCAAAGGAGTAAGTCTCATATATAAAAGGTGGGTGTTTGTAATTTCAGGGGAACAAATAACAATTTTGTATTTTCCTTAGGTATACAGACTAGAGCCTTTTATAGATTTTCACTGTGGCTGATGGAAAAAGGGAACGGTGACGTAAGGCAAGTGATTGGTATTCCCCCACACACCCCCATCTCCACCAATTAATGACCCTACTAGGTTCAACGACCACTCCTATACAAAAGGCTTAGTTTTATACAAGTAGCTTACCAAGTAATTGAATAGCTATAGTTTCCACTTTAACGGCAGCTTAGATTCAAAATTCCGCGGGTAGCTCTTCAATATAGTTTGTGTAGGTGATCAGCCCATCCCACTAATGGAATATTGGAACGACCTAGCAAACAATTCTCATTCATTTCCTGCTGTCCGTGGTGGCAACTCCTGGTCTGGCAGTAGGTTTTTCATTGATTTCCGGTTATTTTACCAGATTCCAATGTAGGATGCGTTAAATCAACCATCGGAACACGTATATTGTAGCCTTCAAGCTGAAGTCTTTCAGTTTTTTCTTATTTTGTTTTTTATGGATTCCAGTCATCATCGAGCTGCCGGTAAATGACGCCATTTGCATTGATGGTTTGTGTACTGGTTAGGCTTCTGGTGGCACCGATAATAGTTTTGCATTAAAAGTAATTCTCGGATGTTACGACATTCCATTATATATAAAAGTAGATTGTATGTTACGCATTTTCATTAGGCCATAACTTTGGCAATTTATGAATTGTTTTCCGGCCATAAACTACTAGCGAGCCACCGATAATAGTTTTGTTTTTAAAGTAATTCTTGAGTGTTACAACACTCCATTATAAAGTAATTGGTCTAGACACTCTATTATAAAATAACTGGTGTATGTTAGGTTTTTCATTTGGCCATAACCTTTGCAATTTATGAATTGTTTTATGGCCTTAATATACTAGCAAGCCGTAGATAATAGTTTTCCCTTAAAAGTAATGCTCGGATGTTACGGCATTCCATTATAAAGTAATGCCTCTTCACTAGGCATTAGCTTTTGCAATTCATGAACTGTTTACTCATCATAGGCTACTGGTGAGACGCTGATAATGTTTTTGCTTTAAAGTAATTTTCAGATGTTACGACATTGCATTACAGGTATTATCTTTCATTAGGCCATAATTTTGGCAATTTATGATTTGTTTATCAGCCCTATGCTTCGCGCAAGCCACCAATAATTGCCTTAAAAACAGTTCTTGGGTATTTTGCCATTTCATGAAGCCTGTAACTTTTGTAATTATGATTTATTTACCAGACCTATGCTTCCTGGAAGCCTCCAGTAAATAAATTTTGGCATAAACAGAAAAACACACTCCTTGCAGAACTCACAGTGTTAGGCAGAAAGTAGTAAGGAGAGAATTGGGGGTTTTTGTTGACGGCTACCAGTTGACATTCTTGACAGCCGAGAACCAGCTCACGCTGTGAACCTTGCTGGCACCAATCTCGGGCACCAGCTTTGCCCTCAGCACCCTCTCATGCGCTCGGCGCCAGCGCCCTGGCACCAATTCTCTCCTATTAGCTGTCTTACCACATGCTCCCACACCTGGCTCCCTTGCTTCCATTTCCATACCTTTGCCAGTCTTGTGCCCTGGTTAACAGATGTTAACCTTGTTATAGTGAAGTGTAATGCAGTGGAGGAGGTGACTACTCGTCCCCCAATGCTCCTAGACAGAAGGTCCCTGTCAGACTCCCCTGCACCTGGGAAGAGGCAAATTGGAAGTCCAAGGGAGGTCAAAGGATTCCACATGGGTTTTGCCCCCTCAGTCGAGCCTGTTGCAGTCCCAGGTAGCAGCAGACAGCCACTGAAAAGGCGTTTTGTTCATGAGGCTTACCTGCCAGATATATATATATAGCTGTATTCTCGAAGGTCCGACAGAATTTCAAATTTTCGCAAATACACGCAGTGGCTCGATCATCAGGTGGTTAGTACACATTCCCGCCGCTGGGGCACGGGCATCAGAACCATTCCCATTTTCTATTCAGATTTTCTCTGTCACGCGGACTGTCAACACCTGTTGTCAGTTCCTCCGCTTTTTATTTCAAATTTTGTCACTTGAGTATTTTGGTTGTTTTTGGTATCGACTTGGATCTGTGGCTTGGCATACGCTTTTCTGGACCATTTTGAATTTTGCCTTTGACTTTTCTTTATATAATGTCTTCCTCCTAGCTATCGTGTTTGTAGCTTAGGTGGTTCTAAGGTGAGGTTATCGAAGGCTTTGGTAGACCCTCACACTTTATGTATGAAATGTAGGGGTATGGAATGTTCTGTGGACAATCGTTGCAATGAATGTGAGGGATTATCTGAGGAGAATGGAAGAAGCATGAATCCTATATGCAAATTGGAGCGTGATAGGTGAGGGAGGTCTTCCTCAGGAGTGTTTCTGTTCGTCGGTCAGGGGTTTCTCACGTTAGTAACCCTTAGCTTGTAGTCCTAACCTTTAGTGTTGCCTTCGGGCCCTGAGGTTGTTGCAGAAAGTAATGCTCTGACTCTCGTTCTTGAGTCTATTACTGGCTCTTGAAAATAAAGTGAATGCCCTGCAAGCGCAAAGTGTGTGTGTGTGTTAACCCCCTAGTGTTGTGGAGGGGCGTCAGATCGACCCTTATAATGCTTAGAAAGGCCTGGACCTCTGCCAAAACTCCCAAGACCGGGGAGAGGGCATGTCCTTTCCGCATGAAGAGTTACGGGGACTCCCCTCCCGATCTGACGTCCCTTCGGCAGGTCCCTGTTGACTCCACCCAGGCTGCCAGGATCGCGGGCTGGGCACGCATCATTAAGGAATGCTTCTCGTCCTCCACACGTCCTCCCCTTGTCAGGGTTGAGCGCTCGGTTGGACTCTCGACCCCTCAAAGAAGCCTGAGAGGAGAGGACGCTTCCACGTCCTCTTCCTCTAGACGTTCTACGCTCGTCCCCTGAAAGTTTCGAGGAAGTCCTCAACGGAAGAAGTTTCGTTCTCTCGAGAGGTTGGCGGCTGCTCGCTAAGGACGGGAGCGCTTTCCCCATTGGGAAAGAAGAAGACTTCTCACCGCCGTCCCTCGCAAATTCAGCCCGTCTTCTAAGAGACTGTCCCCTACTTGCCAGATTTTGTTAGGCATGCAACAGCAGCTGGATTCTCTTATGGATCAAGAAAGGCCAGGCCTGCCTCGTAAAGATTTGCATCTGCCTGTGAAGAAGTCCAGGCCTCCCACTCTCCCGCTTGCGTCGTCTTCGTCTAGCTGCTTCTCCTGAATTCTCGTCTTGCGCCTAAGGAAGGTTTTAAGGAGCCTTCTTCTCTTTGAAGATTTTGACGTCTCAAATACTGCGCGCCAGGTTCGAGTTCTAGCGCCGCGCGGCTCCTACTTTCGCCGCCTCACCTTGAGTCTCGTGCGCACGCCCACCCATACGCCTCGCGCTCCATCGTGAAGCTCCTTCCGTGTCAGTTCACGGAGCAGGCGCGCTTCCCGCCAGGACGCTCCTCGCTCTCCCGTTGTTCTCTTCTCACCCTCGCACTTTTTTCCACGCCCGCAGTTTTTTCTTGATGATCAACTTCCCGGGTTTCTTCTGTTCAGGCTCTTCAGGATTTAGCCACTACTTCCAAGCACGTTGGGGTCCGGGCTGGCGTATCACTACTGCCTTCCGACTCCTTCCTCCTTGCTCTCCTGACCCTCCAGTTGAGGAAGAAGAACCTTCTTACGTCAGAACCTCGGACGAAGAGAAACATGTTCTTCTTTTTCTTCCGATTATCAGACTCTGACTTGTCTGTTGAAGGATTTATTTCCGAAACCTTTCAAGCTTCAGCTGCCTCTCGCTCCCCGTCGCAGTTGGCTTCTGGTTCAGGTGAGGAAATCTCCTGGCTTTCTTAAATGAAGAAATCCTTCTACCAAGAGAGCTTTTAAGAAAGTTCAAGACTGGATGTCGACTAGAAAGAACCAAGGAAGACTTTTTTGAACTTTGCCTCCTTCCTCGTTTGTCGTGGTAAATCCGGAATTTGGTACGACACAGGGGAAGATATGGGTTTGACAGTTCCCTCTACTTCTAAAGGGGACTTTGCTAGTCTTGTGGACGCTCTAGGAGATCCCACTTGTTCCTCTTCTAAGGTTTCCTGGACTCTCACTGAAATGGACCACCACCTCCAAAGGACTTTTCAAGACGGTGGAAGTCTTTAACTTTTTGGACTGGTGTCTGGGCGTTCTGCACACTCCAGGCTAATAGCCCTGGAGTTCTATTAGTCTGGGGGGAGCTGTCCAGCGTACTCAGTTGCATGGACAAGGCCGTCAGGAGATGGCTCTGAAGATCTGACCCAGTTTTCAATCCTAAGCTCTTTTAAAGAAGAGAGCATTGTTCTGCTCCTTTTGGCGAAGTCTGGTTTCTCCATCTCAGAAGGGAGAGACACAACACTTTCTCAGCCATCTCTTCCCCAGACCTTGGTTAGGATATCGCTTCCAGCCTTCAGGAGAAGGCCACCAAGACCTCTTTCCAGGTCCAAAGCGTCCTCAGAAAAACTTCTTCGTCGTCTTCTTTGCCTCAGCAGGCTAAAAGAAGCAGCCCTTTCGTGGAGGGTCTTCCACGGAAATTTTTAAACCCGCACCTCGAGGCAGAAAAAAAGGCAAGGTCGTCCCCAAGAGGGGCAGACCAGTGACTAGTTTCTCCTCCAGATGCCAAAAAGCCAGGCTTCTTCATTTTGCTCAAGCCTGGAGAGGGAGAGGGGCAGACTCTGGACCTCCAAGTAGTAGACTAGACGACCTAATCCCTTTCCTGACTCTTCCGCTCTTGTCTTGACCCCAGAGATTTATCTCTCAAGTACACACACACTAATCAGAAGAACGTTGGGACCTTCTCGAACAAAAACAGAGAAGAGAGCAGTGGAGCCAGTTTTGAGACACAAAATCCCCTGGATTTTAAATACCAGACTGTTTCTATTCCGAAACATCCAGAAGGTTGAGACTCTGTCTTGGACGTCAGCAGGTTGAACGACTTTGTCCAGAAGGACAAGTTCAAGATGGAAACGTCTCAGTCAATTTTAGAGCTTCGTCCCGGGATTGATGGTGTCTTTAGACCTTCAAGATGCGTACTTCCACGCCCCGATTCATCCGCGCCGATGAAGTATCTCCGCTTTGTCTTGGGGGCAAGACTTACCAATTCAGGGCTCTCTGCTTTGGACTCAGCACAGCCCGAGGGTGTTTACTCTTCTCATGAAGAATATAGCGATGTGGTTGCACCTCTCGGAGTCAGGATCTTCTACCTGACGATTGGTTGATCCGTGCTTCTTCGGCACGAAGGTGTCTGAGGACCTTCATTTTACTTGATCTCGTGAAGTCCCTGGGACTTCTGATCAATGTAGAAAATCGCAACTGATCCCCTCCCAGTCCATCGTTTATCTGGGGATTCAGATGAATTAGCGCTTTTCTTAGCGCCTCCGTCGCTAGAAAGGCAAGTTCATTGTTGCGAAAAGTAGCGGTCTTCTTGGAGAAGGAAACATGCCCGGTGAGGGAATGATGAGTCTGCTGGGGACCATTTCCTCGCTGGAGAAGTTTGTTTCTAGGAAGGCTACATCTCAGACCTCTTCAGTTCTTTCTGCTGAGAACTGGAAGAACAAGGAAGCACTTTGAAGAAGAATTAAGGATCCTTCCTTCCATAAAAGACTCTCAAGTGGTGGCTCGATCCTGTGAAGTTGGGAAAAGGGATCTCTCTCAAGCTTTGAGCCCCGGACCAGTGTTGTTTCTCCGACGCATCATTGGCGGGTTAGAGCAACACTGGGGGAAAGGAAGTGTCAGGAACCTGGAAAGGGCAACAAATTTCCTGGCACATCAACATCAAAGAGTTGGCGGCAATCTTCCTAGCCCTCCAATTCTTCGAGTCTCAAGTTGCCAATCACGTTGTTCAAGTGAACTCGACAACACTACGGCATTGGCGTACCTCAAAAAACAGGCGGAACACACTGCTCCCCTGTTCGGCCCGGTGAGAAATTCTCCTCTGGCTCAAGCTCGCAACATTACAATCCTCACAAGATTTGTTGCAGGGGTAGAGAATGTTCGAGCGACTTGCTCAGTCAGCACCACCAACTTCTTCCGACGGAGTGGACTCTTCATCATCGAGGTTTGCCGGAGACCTTTGGAATTTTTGGGGTCGCCTCCCGTGGATCTTCGCGACCTCAAGAACGGGCGAGGCTTCCCATCTACTGCCCCTGTTCTAGACCCAGGCGCAGTGGCGATAGATGCCTTCTCTGGGATTGACGGGTCTGGACGTTTATGCCTTTCCTCCGTTCAAAATTCTGGGAGAAGTGCTGCGCAAGTTCTCGGCCTCTCAAGGAACAAGGATGACGCCATCGCCCAGCTGGCCTTCGAACCAATGGTTCTCGGAGATTCTCTTCTGGTTAGTGGACGTTCCCAGGTCACTACCTATGAGAGCAGATCTGCTCAAACAAACCCACTTCATGAGATACTATCAAAACCTCCCGCTCTGAACCTGACTGCATTCAGACTATCGAGAAATTGGTCAGAGCGAGGGGTTTTCTAGTCGCAGTGGCACGGGCCATCTTAGAGCCAGAAGAGCTTCCTCTATCAAAGTGTATCAAGCAAAGTGGGCAACCTTCAGAGGTTGGTGCAGAAAGAAGGGAGTTTTCTTCCTCGACCTCTTTGAGCCAAATAGCTGATTTCCTTCTTTTGAGAGAAAAGTTCAAGTTGGCAGTCCCAACTATCAAAGGATATCGGAGCATGCTTCTTCCTCTGTTTTCCGACACAGAGGACTGGATTTGTCTAATAATAAGGACCTTCACGATCTCTTTTTGAGATCTTTCGAAACATCCAAGGTTCCCCGGCCTATTCCCCTACTTGAATTTGATGTTGTCCTCAAGTTTTTAATGTTCCAGTCCTTTTGAGCCTCTTCATTCAGCATCTCTACGGGATGTTACTAGAAAGACGGTCTTCCTCATTGCTCTGGGCGACGGTGAAGAGGTGAGTAAGTTCAGGCTTTCAGCCGTCATGGGCTTCAAGGACACAATGCTGTCTGCTCTGTTGTCCCCTACATTCTTAGCTAAGAATGAAAGGCCTTTCTAATCCTTGGCCTAGATCTTTTTGAAATTAAAGGTTTGACTGACCTTGCTGGACAGAATCCTGAGAGAGTTCTTTGTCCTGTTAGAGCTCTAAGGTATTACCTTAGAAGGACTCAGGACCTGCAGAGGTCCCTCGGACAATTTATGGTGTTCGTGAAACATCCTGTTAATCCCATGTCGAAGAACGCGCGCTAGCATTCTTCATTAGAATGTCATTAAGGAGGCACATTCTTTGTTGCGACGACTCAACTTTAAGTTGTTGAGAGTCAACGCCCATGAAGTTCAGGCAGTCGCTACCTCCATGGCGTTCCAGAGAAATATGGCGCTCAGTGATATTATCAGTGCCACCTTTTGGAGAAGTGAATCGGTGTTTGCCTCACACTACTTAAGAGATGTCAAGGTAGCATACGAAAATTGCTTTTTTCTGGGACCATACGTTGCTGCTGCTACAACCTTGGGGTCAGGGGGTAGCTCTGCTCCTATCCTTTAATCCTGTTTAGGAGGGTTTTTAATTGTGTTTTGTTGTGTTTTTATGGTTGTTGGGTCGATTGATGGAGTCAGTCTTCCCAATCTTTTATAAAGTCTTAAGTGCTGGTTAGTGGTTGGTATACTCGTTTGTCCTGGTATTATGATCTATGGTCTAGTCACATTGTGGTCACGCCCGTTGACAGATCATCTAGCAGTCGCCAGCTTTATAGGTCACCTTGCTGGGGTCTCTCTAGTAAAGCAGAAGCAGGCTAGGGTGACAGTAACCACTCAGTCAGCTATGCTATCAGGCAAGGAACCAAAATATTTTACCTCTAAAATTGTTTCCATTATTCTTAGCTGTCTCTACCCCCCTCCAAAGGTGGTATTCAGCTATATATATATCTGGCAGGTAAGCCTCATGAACAAAAATGATATTTTTATAATAAAATAAAGTTTGTTCATACTTACCTGGCAGATATATATATTCATATTGCCCTCCCTCCTCCCTCAGGAGACAGTGGCGTTAGAAAATCTGAATAGAAAATGGGAATGGTTCCTGATGCCCGCACTTCAGCCGGCGGGAATGTGTACTAACCACCTGATCGAGCCACTCGTGTGCCTTGAAATTTGAAATTCTGTCGGACTTCGGAGAATACAGCTATATATATATCTGCTAGGTAAGTATGAACAAACTTTATTTTATTATAAAAATATCATTTTGTTGGATGTGTAGTGGAGGAGGTAACTGTCCGGCCTTATTGGATCTCATAAACTCAGTCCCTGTCAAACTCCCCTGCACCTGGGAGCAGGCATACTGTCGGTCCATGTGAGTCCGAAAGGGTTTTGTGCCCTGGATAGTTACCCCTCAGTCGAGCCTGTTGTCCGCAGGTCTCGACAGACTGCCATTGGAAAGGCGTCCATAAAGATGTGCTTGCCTTAGCCATAGTGGCACTGATGACGTTTTTTCAGTTTATGGATCCCAGTGTGAACAAGATAAGGATACCAGTGTGGACAAGGGGCTCCATTGACACTTTCAGGATCCCAGTGTGGTTAGTTATGGATCACAGTGTAGACTAGTGACACCAATGGCGTTTTTTCGGATTTATCTCAGCCATTGTAAATTGTAAAGATATATTTCCCAGTTTTGATGCATCAGTGGTTGTCGTCATTGCTCTCCGAATCTAGACGGTCAGAGAGTGCCAAGTTCCAAGCTGCCTAGTTCCGAGTTCCAATCTCCCAAGTTCCAAACTCCTGAGTTCCGATCTCCCAAGTTCCAAACTCCCTAGTTCTGATCTCCCAAGTTCCGAGCTTCCTCTTCTGAGCGCTCAATTCCGAGTTCCCAATTTCTGAGCTCCCAATTTTCGAGCTCCCAGGTGCCAAGCTCCTGAGTTCCAAACTCCCAAGTTCCAAGCTCCCGAGTTCCAAGCTCCCAACTTCCGAGAGCCCAAGTTCTGAGCGTCCATATGTATCCTAGTGTCCGAGTGCTCAGTGGCCTCCAAGGTTCAGTGTCCGAGTGCACAGTGGTTGAGTGACTACTATCCGAGCACCCAATGTCTGTGTCCGAGTGCCCAGTGTCCAAACTCATGTTTGCGTGTCAGCCTGTGTCCTATGTCCACTCGTCCTCCTGTTTGTTTCAAACCAGCTGTCAGTTATCTAACACCACACTCGGGACTACAGACACTACCTCTTCACTTTTCTACATCAGTTTCATCCACTCCTATGATTCATTGGAGACCATTCAACACCAACTTAGTAATTTGTTGGGCCTGTTACACCATCCACCAAAAGTTTAGTATCCAGGTTTCCAGTGTCAGAACACTCAGCGCCAGAGGCTTGGCTCCTTGGATTCCGTGCCCTGTCATGTAAGGACTTGGAAGAGTTTTTTTTTCCGCTCTTGTTTAGTATTCTTTAGAAGTAGATGTCTGGTGCTCTCTTCTACTGTGAGATTCACACAGTTGCAACAGGCTATCGCTCACAAATGACACCATTCCAACACTGGTTTCGGAGCACTCGACACTTTTTCTTGTACTCAGCTTCTGACGATGGGCTGCATGACCAAAGTTCTTCATTTCTGTCGCTTAGACAGTAGATGAAGTTCAAGAGGGAGATGATCCAGATAGTTCTTTCACCCATTCTCCAGGGTGATTGGATAGGAGCTTGGATATGCAGGGAGCACTCTTCCAGATCTCCTTCCAAACTCCAAAGTTATTTAGTTCTGCCTTTCAGGATAGGGCTTCCCAATTAGGAATCTGTGTTTCGCCCTCTCCCGATTACTAGCTCTTGCTGCATTTGACTTCCCCCTTTTGTCTGGGCATTACTTCAGTCTTTACAAGTCGAATGACTTCATTATCTTTGAAGAAAAGGGGCTCGGAGGCTCATGACAGTAACCTTTACCGGGACAGGGAACACAGTCGGACACCGTGTTGTTTCTTAGCCCAGGTTTCTTTAGTCTGGTTTCCGGTGGTGTCTGTGTGAACATGACTTGTGCAAGGAAATTCCTTCTTCTGCTGAGCTTAGTTCTAGTCTTCTTCTCAGCACCTCAGATCTTGGTCAAAGGAGCCCATTTGAAGAACTGGGAAGATGTCCAGGACTCGGTCCCCAAGAAGTATAGAGTGGTAGTCTATAAGGTTTAGACATCAGTCCTAACACATCCACCTAAGCAGGGAGCTGGATCCGGCATTCCCTCTTGACCAATCAGCAGAGTTCTTTCTCCACGGACAGATCAATCAAGTCTTCTAGTCATTTGATTTATTCAGGGACTAAGCAACGAAGGACCTGCTGGGCCGTCAGAAGCTTGTCCTTCCCATAGTGGCCTTTCGATCCTGAGTTGTCAAAATCTCTTTATTGTATGAAGTAAGCCAACCTTGGACCTGTTTGCCTCTTCAAGGAACCTTCTACATGATCAAGGAACTGCTGAACAGTCTCAGGCTCAGTTTCCAGTTACTTACAGTTGTTGGACGACTCATCAAGATCTTTCCCACAAACTGTGTCTTCTCAGACAACCTAGCTTCAGAGATACTACCAGGGGGGTCTGCTCTTGCCTAGACAGGCGCCGGACTGTCCATAGGATTGTCTGCCGACGAGTCTTTGAGACGCATTGCAGAGGCTATTACAAGACTCAGAAGTCACCCTGTTCCTCTTTCTCCCAGACTTAGTGGTCGTCTTCCAAAGCTGGTGTCTCAGACTCTGCGTCTCTTATTTTTAGACACCTCTGACCCTGCTGCAGATTACCTCTTTGTTTCTGAGAAGATCTAGGTTCTCTCACTTCCTTGAAGAGGTACCGATCTATGCTTATCTCTGGTTAAGCACAGAGACCTGGATCTTTCATCTTCTTCTCAAAGACCTTGCAAGGCTTTTTCACACCCAGCTAGGAAGCAAGTGATGTGTTATCCTCATTTTTTCCTTTGATTTTAGCCAAGAACAACGATCTATCCAAGACCTGGATCCGTTCTTTCTCCCTTAGAGCTTAACGGACATCCTTGGCTTCTAGGAGCTCCGTCCAGCTCCCGAATTCCTAACTTGCCTGGTGTCCAGCTCACCTGACACCAGCTACAACCTGGAGCCAGCGCAAGCTCCAAGCACCCAGGAGTGCTCACCAACTGAGGGAAAAGAGTGAGCTCTCTGTCCTTTGATGCTTGGTCAAGAACCCCTCTTCCTTGGATTAGATCGCGTTGTCGTTCATCCTTAACAGAATTTCAGAAACACTCGGATTCAGAAGAACAACTTTGCCTTCTTTTAGTGAAAGCTATGGTCATCTGAGCAGCCTCTACTTCTTTAGCTTTCAGCTGTCAGGCACATATGTCCCTTACTTCCATTTGGCATCAGCCTACTGGAAGTATATCGTCCTTCATGTCTCACAGGCACATATGGCCATTACTTCCATTCTGCATTGACCTACTGGAAGTATAATCATCCTTCACATCTCACTAACTTAAGAAGTGAAACCTGAACTTCTAGCTCTGCTGACACCCAGCTCTTCAGGCCCCAGCTACAGTCTGTCACCAGCTTTAGAGCTTCCAGAGCCTCGAGCTGCTAGCTTGCCTGGCATCCAGGTCACCTGGCACCAGCTACAGTCTGGCGCCAACTTTAGAGCTTAAGCTTTCATGGTCTCCCAGCAGCTCGGCTGGCACCCAGCTCGCTCGGCGCCAGCTACAGTCTGGCACCAGCGATATTGATACGAATCCGCGAACTTCCTCAGCTCACCTGTTGCCAACTCCAGACTGGCGCCAGCTAAGTAGCGTGTAAATTCTGCAGTACCACAGGATGGTGACTGGCATGGTATGGCAGGAGGAAGCATAAGATTTTCTCCTACTATCTCTTCACCTTCTGGTGAGGTATAGAGTTTTTTAGGAGCCAGGAGGTACAAAGTACCTGGAGCACCCACCACTCTCGGTGGATAGGTTGTGGTGTTATTTCAGTGTAGGTGACAGTGTATTTGGTTGTTTTTTACGTTGGTACTACGCCCAGGGCAAGGGCACCTATTAAAGTTTTGCTAGCTATTGGATAACTCCTTAGCTGCATAACTTCCACCGACGCTTTGATATTCATCGGAGTATGCCTTCGCTACAAAGCTCCCACTCAAGTAGGGGCGACCCTTGACTATACCGCCACGCCACTACAGGTTAAGTTGAGCATTAACCAGTTGCAGTTTTATACTGCAGGCAGTCTTAACTAATAAGGAACGACAAGCATTGTATTCAATTACAGGTACTTGGTAAGTTACTTATATAAAAATGACATTTTTATAATAAGATAAAAGATAAAATTTATATATACTTAACAGGTAATTACAGAATCGAAGTCCACCCTCCTCCCCTCTGATGGACATAAGGCATGAAACGAATGAGAATTGTTTGCTAGGTCATTCCAGTATTCCGCTAGTGGGATGGGCTGATCACCTACACAAACTATATTGAAGCGCTTCTAGCGAAATTTTGAATCTAAGCTGCCATTAAAATGGAAACTATAGCTGTGTAATTACTTGGTAAGTATATATAAAACTTTATTTTACTATAAAAATGTCATGTATGTATACCAAGGAAAAGTACATAGTACCTTCATAATGTGTTATATTTTTCACAAAAAATTTTATTCTTGCACTGTATTGTGTGTGAAGGTAGCTGTGTCTATTCATCATTCAAATTATTATTTTTTTTTCTCGGTAATTTTGAACAGCTGAATCAGTACTGTATTTATTAACTAGAAAATTATATTTCAAGTTTAATTCTGTTATTCTTTTCAGGTTTGAGGTCAATGAGAACAATTTTTTAGTGCTACAGTAACTGAAATGTAACTTCAGAAGCCTCTAATTTGCTGTAACCTTGGAATAATTTAGTCTGGGAAGGAACCAAGTTGATCTTGTAGTATAAGCACAAAATCATTTTCAGTTACTGTATATTTATATGACTACGTTATATGGTGTATAGTTTTTCTCTTTTCAGTGTAATTGCTTACTTTCAAATCCTGTTTGAAAAAAACAAGTTCAGCAAACAACAGGAAATTAAAATTTTGTTATACTTTTGTAATTTATGATGCACAATACAGTATGTTGATCAGTAAGATTACCAGGAAATGCAGAAGGCAAAGAATCTTCATTCACAAAATGGAACCTCACATTTTTCAGTTTGCTTTAATTGACACATGTTTATTTTTGGGTCAGCTTAAAAGATCAGGAGAAATAGACATCAGTAATAGTCAGTACTTTATATTTTATTTCACGATGTACTTTTTGGTAATGATGATGATGATGATGACGACGTTACAATATCTGTGATAACAATAGTGCAAGACATTTTCACTGAGGAATCATGAGCAAAGTGAACATACATTGTTTAGGAAGATGTTCAAAGAACAGGGGTATTTTTAAAATGGAGGTATAAGATAATAGAGTTTTAATAGGATTTACATGCTTCTAAAAAAGGGTTTGTGGACATTTGGGTTTATTTAGCTTTAGGACACATGAGTGCAGCAGTAGAGCTGCTTATATGTAAGTACATTATATATAAAGAATACACTTGTTACATTTATCCCTGTATTGAGTCATTGTACTTCATACATTATTTATGTAATTTAAAACATACTCTTTTAAATCTAATAAAATATGAATGCTCTGAACATCAGAGAATACTTGGCATATATCATGGCAATACTGTACAATATTAAATATGTATTTTTGTAAGTGTTAATTATCTTGACGAACAGAATTAACAAGCAGCAGGTCAAATCTTAGATAAAAACTTCAAGCAACCAAGTTTTGCTTTAAAGTACAAAATATTGATTTCTCAGTCGGATCATAAAACACGTGACTCCTAATCTTGAAGACCATAGAAAAATCTGGGGAATTTTTAATGTCAGTTCCCCTATTGAGCAAATAATTTCCAGTCTATAGCTGGTTTAATAAGGTAACTTTTCACAGCACCAGTGAAGTCTCTTGATTTGAATGGTTTTCCCAATTAATGAACTGAGTTTAAACTAGTGTCTTTAGGAATGTGAAGTAAATACCTTTGGTAAACGTTTTTGATAATGGTAAGATTATCATCTACGTCGGTTTTAACAGACCTTCCTTTTTTATGCATAACTCAGTGGATACAGTTTAATGGGATTTTATCACTTTACTTAAAATTAAAGTAGTTTAGGCCTGGATGGCACATCTGGAGGTTAATCACTAGACTTGCTCCCTAATATCTGTAGAGACTTCAAAACTGCTAGCCAGAATCCATGTGATGAACTGTGACTGTTTTCAGAACACTATAAACATACCTAGATCATTATGTATGACAAATCCTTTACCTCTCTCTTTGCATGTTACCATCCTAGCTACTGAAATGTGTGTGTGTGTGTCTGTGTTGATGATCATAGTCCTTTCCTGTCTGCCTTTGTTGCAGTTACCTGTTTTCAGTTTCAGTAGTGTTTGTTCATATGGCAATATAAACTTTCAACTTTGATGTGGATATAACCTTTGGCACAAGCTGGGTAGGTAGTTGAAACTTTAAAATGACATAGTCAACTAGCGGCAAGGTAGATCAGTTGGTGATGCTACTGCCCCCCCAACTCACTTGACTTGAGTTGTACAGCTTCTAATAATTTGGGTGGTATTGCTTTCACACTTTTTTACAGTTGGGGTGGATTGTTTTTGCAAATTTTTTCAATAAGATGTCTTGAGAGTTACCATCTTCTGCCCATTGCTCTCTCCTCTGGCAGTATTTGGACTGTTTGAGAAGGGGGTTTGGACATCTTTTCCTCTATGTTATCCTTTGGGATTTCCTGCTAGTGTTCCTGCTGCTGCAGAAGACACACCAGTCTATGCTATCTTTCCCGACCAAAGCATTGGGACAAGCAGTCTTGTTTAGTCATGAGTATTTGTGACTGACTCTTGACCAGACTTTAAATGATACTAAGTTCAGACTTACTCCCCCCCCAGTAAAGAGTTATTGAGAGGATCGTGGTGGAGAAAACACATCATTTATAACTCTGTTGTAGATTGTTATATTTTAACCATTCAATAAGTGGTATCTTCCTCAGGGATCCTCCATGTATACCCTCTTTTCTTGCAATGTTTAATTGATTCCTTTTTCCCCTTTTCCATCTCTTGGACTAATATGCATACTGGTTGTTTTGTCAGCTCCTGGATGGTTGCTTTGCTTAGGTGTTAGCAAGGGAGGTCTTTTATTTGGAATAAACATAATGTCTTAGGTCTGCATCGATTCAACACCAGTCTTGGTGGCTTCATCGTAGGCAACCCAGGTTTCAGAATTACCACTTATCATATGGGAACCCAGGTTTCAGGATTACCACTTATCATCATATGACTCAATGAGTGTCAGTTGATCCAGGAAACTTTTATGGCAGTAGGCAAGCTGTTGGAGTGGGCCTTTTAAGACTGGTTGAAGTCATTTTTCAGACAAAAAATATATATCTACTTACTTTCATTATTATACATACTTTGCTCATGCAATTGCTGCTGGAATTATTTTTCAGATGAAAAAATTTATCATTTAATATTCATTATTTTTATTATACATGCTTTGTTCATGAAGTACAGCTAACCTTTTTATAATACATCCTGAATAATGTAAAACTTTTCTTGTTTTACCTGAGCAGCTCAAGAAGTGCATACAGACATCCCAAAACATTTGCTGGAAGTATTCTAGATAGGCCTATGCTGGAACTCTAGGCTGATGATCCAGGAATCTTTGGTACTAGATTTCAAATTGGCTTTCAGTTCAATCAGTGTAAGTACTTCCTTTAAGATGATACAGTATTGTATTTTGAGTGTTAGTTAAGAGCTGTGGACTAGAAATGTATAAAATTAAAAAAAAATATTACAATAATTGAAGTGTAAATAAGTTGTTATTTGAGCTAAAACATGATGTACTTCTTAACTAAAGACTTGACTGTAAAGTCACCAGTATACTGTATAAATGGAATCTTTTGTTCCTCTAACAGGACGGACTTCTTGCTATTTGCGAAACCATGAGGTTGTTGAGCAGAGATGTTCTGGGAATACAGGTACGTAATTGGTAATTGATAAATTTTATGATTTTATATATGAATATACATATTTTAAAAATACATACTGTACAATAGCTATTATATTATAAATTCACAAAACAGCAAACATTTTATTACAAAGGTAATTATTACATAATCAGGGTTTTCTGTTGTACATCTTGTAATGAGAAACATTCCTTAAAGAAATTGCTTGCCCTGTCATTTTGGAACGTGGTGTTGAGGTTAAGGCGTTTGACCTGAAAGAGAAAAAATTGGTTAATCACTCAGATAAGCAGTTTACCTCAGATTAAGTTAATTATGAGAGCTTACAAGCCTCCCTAATCATTCACTTATAACTATAATATTTATCTTTTGTAATGCTTCTTATCAAGTAATTGCCCAGCAAAGATTGTGTAACCTGCTGAAATTGGTATTCTTCATGATTGGTGAGAAGAAACTTGGAACAAGTAAAGTGGTAAACTTAATAGGTTGAGATAGATGTGAGAACAAGTAATAGGTTGAGGTAGATGTGAGAACAAGTAAAGTGGTAAACTTAACAGGTTGAGGCAGATGTGATGGAAATGAAGTAGAATAAGGTAACACTCATTGACTGCAGGTGGTTGCTAATGAAACTGAAATGGTTGTGCACATTAACCACTTCTAGGGTTGATTTATAAGTGGCCATCGTTACTCATATTCTCTCAAAATCTAGCTCCTGTTTCTAATAATTGTTGGATTACTCTTCATAACTATACATACTACTGTTGAACAGGTTTTTCAATCCAGATTTTGGATTTCCCCTGCAGTGGCATACCAGGAAAGAGAGGGCTTTATTGTGTATAAGTTAAGCCAATTCCTATTCATACCATTTATGGTGAATATATAAAGTATAGATGCTTCAGCATTATTTGTCCAACTTATCAGGATATTTCTTTATCAATCTTAGATTTTTTCAATAGCTTCCCTGCTAGGATGGTGCTTTTGCACCTCCATAGGGCAGTCTCACTTCTTGAAACTCATTGCTAATTTTTAACCCAATTTTGGTTTTGCAAAGTGGTTGCCTTTCTCACCTGTAGTGCTGTTGTTACAGTAACTTTTACTTTGTCGGTAATTGGATACTCAGTGCTCAGTCCTGGAAAGGAACCACATTAACCCTGTTCAGTTAACCTTTCAGTCACAATACGATGCCTCTGCTTAGCTGTGATCTCTGTATTTGCTTGCCTTGTTGATGCATAGTCAGATTATACTTGTCGTGAAACTGTGTGCGATGGGGTACAATTTTGTTTCCTATGCTTACATTGTAAGTGTTGGGTGGTGTTTACTGTACTGCATATATTTTGTTTTACAGGAGTTCCTGTGTTTGCTACATAGTGCTTGTAACAGAGAGTGGCAATTAGTGTCACAATTTAATTGTACTACAGTACCTATATTGCAATATATCAGAGTGCTAATGTTGGTTCTTTGTTAAGTCTGCTTCTGCTTGTTGAGTGGGTGATTGCTTGTACATCTCAAGTGTTTGTTTCTAATAGCAAATGTGTGTATTGGTTGTTAGTCATGAATTAGTTTTATTTCAAATAGGCAAGTGTTTAATCTTAATTTTGAATAAGTACAGAAGGCATTTATATGGAAGGCTTTTCATAGTGCTACCATGGCCATGGTACAACATCCACATTGATGTGAGAAATGAACAAGATTGTAATGTATGGTACTTGGCAAAAGAAGTCGGTGCAAATGAAGGTTGACCTAAAAAAAGATCTGAACAAGGTAGGCAGACCAGACAGATCTAAATAAGGTAGGCAGACCAGATAGACATTATGGGGAATAAAAGGCTTTGGGTACACAGCACTTATACAAAATAAAAAAGGGCAGAGAGATATAAGTAATTATGAGAAGTGAAATGAAGCATTTTTTTTAAATCAGAAGGGCAAGTGGAAAATATTTGTGTGACCAAAATTTTAGTTGAATAGTGGCAAGGTAAATACTAGAACTAGACTAGACTGAAGTGTATAATATTTCTGAACTTTACTGAGAGTGTTGTGTATTAATTACTACTGTATAGAATTTTTAGCAAGAGTTTGTTGTATATCCATAGAACAGATATTATTAAGCTATACAGCAGTTAATTATTGTTAATGTTGCTTGGTCCAGTATTTAAAATTACAAAGACATGAAAATCATTGATATGAGGGTTACTTAAAATCTATTTTAGTTGTCCTTTAGCATTGAAAACACTGGTGATAGTGTAAGGGCATCAAATCACCTCTCCATTCTTTTGTTTCACTCCTCATATATACATTAAACACGTCATATATGTTTCAGATTCTTCATGTATCTCACTGTATGCATGATTGTACGGCCTTTCTACCAATATATATCTGCCTTTTACATGTTCTGTAATGCATTATATATGTCTTCTTGTGCCTGTTAACAAACAATTTCTGTATGGACGCAGCGGGGGTCCTCAGGTCACCCGCTACCTTTCCGTCCGCTTTCCGCATTATAAACACTTGGCGAGAATAATAAAGAATCAGTCTTTCACGTCTGACATTTCTTGAACCTCATACTGGTGACCCTAGAGTGACAGGTAGCGCGGTTTTGGCCCAGCCATTAACGGACTAAAAACGGCCACAGCCTACCATCAGAGAGCCTTTAGCGGACTCATTACGGCATCAAAGTTTAGGCCTCTGATAGCTCCCTCCCTGGTGGAAACCGTGCCTTTAATGGACTAAATACGGCATACCCAAAAAGGGCACTTCGTTCAGCCACTTGAACAATCAGCACCATTAACGGACTCAATATGGCGCATTTTTCAGCATTTTGGTGCATGAGTAGTAAAGATGTCGGAAGCTGAACTTCAATGCGAACCCAGGAGCATCGTCTGTACGTCCCTCTCGCCAACAAAGCCAGACGCGGTCAAACTTCCTCCATTTTCGTGGCAGAACATGGCACCATGATTCCTGCGCACAGACGCGCACTTTCACGTGGCGCGCACCTCAGACGATGCTATCAAATCCAATGTCACCATGATGGCGCTCCCAAAAGAGGCGTTGAACAGAATCTGCCCCTGGCTCAACACGCAGCCAGAAAGGTCACATACGCGGCCTTGAGGAATAAACTCGTCCAAACTTACTCCATGCCCGTGACCGAGAAAGCGCAGCAGGCACTTGACCTATTATCCCAGCCCCTTGGAGAAGCATCACCCAGGGAAGCCTGGGACGAACTACGGGGGTTGGTAACACTGCCAGGCCATGACGAAAATGGGAGGAAGAGGAAGGTAGACTTAACGAGAGTGATCTTCCTTTGGCGCTCACGCAGGAAGTTAGGGGCTAGATAAAGATGCAGGTGCCCTGCGACATGGACACCTTAGTCGACGGCCAGAAAACTCTACCCCAGGCCACCAAGGCCTGGGAAACATGCCGCCGCCTCTGGAGCCTGTAGCCTGACGGAGGAACGATGACAGCGAGGGAGACATCAACGCAGTTTACAGGAAGAAGACACCATTCAGGGAACACGGGACTTGTCAAACCGTAGTGCTTTCCATAGAGGGTCGGCACCAACACCAGGAACTGCAGACCTCCTGTTCCTTTACAAAAAAACTACAAAAGTGGCCACCGCACAGCAATGGTGTGAAATCCAACTCCCCCGACCAGCAGGCTTCTTCATCAGAGACGAGATTTCAAACGGCGCCCGCTGGTAGATGGGAGCAATGCAGTCGATCTTCCGCCATCCGGGGAAGATGAAAAGATACCTGACTAACACCGGGCCGTCATAGCAGCAAACGTAACTCCTATCTGCACATATGGCACGGTGACCTGGACTATCTCAATTCTGTGCCGCAAATACCACTGGCCCTTCATCATTGCGGAGGTCAGGTTCCCCCTGCTGGGCACAGACTTCCTAGGGCACCACGAACTTCTGGTCGATGTCGGAAGACAGCGCCTCCTTGACACAGGAACCTGCCACTCCCGTCAGCTCTCCACCGGACCTGGAATGCCCGTCATCTGCTCCACAGCCCACAACAGCTATACGTCCCTCCTATGGGATTCCCCGGACATATTCAAACCAGAGCTACGCAAGTCACCAGGGGCTTCAGCAAAGCACAGCATCTTCCATCATATCACCACGACAGGCCCACCGACCCATGCCAAGTTCCAACAACTGTCCCCCCAAAAGTTACAAGATGCCAAACGGGTCTTCGCAGAGATGGAACGGATGGGCGTCTTTAAAAAAGCATCAAGCACCTGATGGACACCGTCTTGGGGGATCTGCCTTTCTGCATCTGCTATGTCGATGACATTCTCATCTTCTCCAGGTCCCCAGGGGAACACCTTCGCCATGTCCGCGCCGTCCTGAAACTTCTGCAGGACAGTGGACTAGTCGTCAGGTTCAACAAATGCATTTTTGGGACAGAAAAAGTAGACCTCCTCGGGCATGAGATTTCCCCAGCAGGAGTGCGCCCCATGGCCTCTAAAGTGAACACTACAGAGAATTTCCCGAAACCACAAACCATCAAGGCCCTTCAGGAGTTTCTCGGGATAAACTACTACCGATGTTTCATCCCAGAAGTCGCCCGCACTATGTACCCCCTGACACAAAAACACTGACCTGGGAGGCCCCGCAGCAGCAGACATTCATAAAAACAAAGACAGCCCTCACCAATGCCACTACCTTGACTCACCGCAACCCCGCAGCCGCCCTCAGACTGACAACGGACGCCATCAACTTCGCCTGCAACGCAGTACTCGAGCAACTAGTGAATGGCGCCCCCCAAGCCTTGGCCTTCTTCAGCCACAAGTTTTCGCCAGCAAAGACCCACTACGTCGCCTTCGACAGGGAGCTGCTGGCCATCTACCAGGCCATGAGACACTCAAGTACCTGCTGGAGGGGGACCGAATTCACAATCCTAACAGATCACAAACCCTTGGTGCACGCATTTGCAAAGCCAGGAGATGCGTGGTCTGCAAGTAGGTGACGCCCTTCACCTCAGCATCAACTACGAAGACCTGGCAAAAGAACCAGCAGCAGACCCAGAGACGGCAGACTACAGAACGGCAGTGACGGCTCATAAGTAGGTAGACGTGCCCTTAGGAGGAAGCAGGCATTCGAAATAGTCCACGGTCTCTCCCATCCGTCAGGGCGTACAACCGCGCGCCTCATGACTGACAAGTTCAAGTTCATCTGGCATGGCATCAACAAGGACATCCGACAGTGGGCAAGGAGCTGCATCCCATGCCAGGCAAGCAAAACATCCCAGCACACAGAATCCGGGGTCAGCGACTTCCCCCAGCCTCATCAGCACTTCGGCCACATCCACATCGATGTCATCGGGCCTCCCCCGCAGTTGGGAGGAGCCAGATACCTCTTGACGATCATAGACCGCTCCACCCGCTGGCCTGAGGCAACCCCCATGGAGGAGGCATCAGCAGCGTCGTGCACAGAGGCCCTCCTCTCCAGTTGGATCAGCTGTTTTGGAGTGCCAGACAGTATTACTACAGACAGGGGTCCAGCCTTCCTGTCAGAGCTCAGGGTCTCCTTGGCACACCTGATGGGTACAACACTACACAGCACAACGGCCTACAACCCCGCCAGAGTGAACGGCATGGTCGGGAAGGGTGCACCCGCTCTCTTAAGGCAGCTCATAGCATGTTGCACTTAATGAGAGTGGAAGGAACAGCTCCCCTGGGTCCTGCTGGGTCTCAGCACTGCACCGAAAGCAAATGACAACGCCTCCCTTGCTGAGAAAGTATACGGGGAGACACTGGCCATTCCCTGAGAATCCTTCACGCAGTCGGCACCGACAACCCCCTCCCGAGATTGAGGGAACTTGCACAGAAGTTCGCGCCCTGCCATAAGACCTTCACCGACAGAACCACCACCTACAGCCCACCCGCCTTAGACTCATGCACCTACGTCTTCGTCAGGGTGGACGCCCATCGACTGCCCTTAACCAGGCCCTACAGGGGGTCCCACTGAGTCATCAGGCAGGCCGCCAAGGCATATCTCGACATCCACGGGCGTGAAGACTGGGTCACCATTGAAAGACTGAAGCTGACATTCCTGTTGGACAGCGGAGTACGCGAGGAGGCAGGCAGGCGCCCCAGCGTTCCCCCTCAGTACCTCCCTGCAGACACACCCGCCCCCCAAGCAAAGCAGGGTCTGAGGCAGCCCATGGGACACAGCAAGCCAACCCCAGATGTTGGTTCCACCCCACGCCCACAGTTCTCCAGGAGTAGGGGCCCACTCCAACTACCTTTGTGGTTGCGTCATTAATGTTGTTTCATCCAATAATTGCTCCTCTAATTATTGTCTTGGGGAGGGAGTATTTGTAAGGGTGTCAGATCACCTCTCCATTCTTGTGTTTTGCTCCTCATATGTACATCAATCACGTCATATATGTTACTTGTTATTATTTCAGATTCTTTATGTATCTCGTATGCATCATTGTACGGCCTTTCCACCAACACAATTTCTGTATGGACGTAGCGGGCGGCCTCAGGTCGCCCGCTACCTGTCCATCCGCTTTCCGCATTATAAACACCTGTCGAGAATAATAAAGAATCAGTCTTTCACTTCTGACATTTCTTGAACCTCACAATAGTTTAAGAATGTATAAATTTAAAGAAAGAGAATCCTCAAGAGCTAAATGATTGATCAGACTTACTTTCAAGGAAAGAGTATCTGAACCAACTTCATTGCCAATAAAGGTGAAGTATCTGTACAATAGATTTGTAATAACACATAGAAACACAAACCACTGCCTTTTATACAGGAGTATCCCACAGCATGAGCTGGAGTATCATTGAAATATAAGGTATGTAATTGGTGGTTATATTGGGTAATATGCCATACTCACCTACTGTCACCAAGCACTTTTTCTTCAGCCATCATCTACTGAAGATGTCTTCTTATTCTCCTCATGACTGTTACAAAGGACTTGTGTCAAGTCCATGCTCGTGTTTTTTGAATGTGTGAAGGATGTTAGTAGGTGGAACTGTCATCCCCCTCTCCTTTTCTGAGATGGATCCACACTAAACTGATCTTCCTTTTTTCTGGTAGAGGAGATACTCTTGAACTGTTAGCCTACTTCTTTATCCTCACTGCCAAAGACTTCCCCTCTCCTTCCCCAAGTTCACCCCTTCTCAGGCAAGGAGTGGGTATCACAGGAGGTCGGGAATCATACTTTACTTACATAATGTACTACATCTGGTGTTACTTCAACTGCGAGGACTAAAATTACAGTTGTGGTCTCCATCCCAGGAAGATGCCTCAGGGAAGTGACTATTGAAACTGGAAATCACTACCTGAGAGAGGAGGGGAAGAAGCACAAGCACTCTCTTTCCACCACCACTTTGTTTTCAAGTTCATCCTCTTTGTCTTTTTCATCACCCTTTGCAGATAGAGGGGTAATCCAGAAGGCTTGTCCCAAGAATGAGTGAACACCTGAGAGGTTTGTTCACTTCAGGTGTTTGGGTGCAGAGCACTATTCATTTAAGCTTTTCAGTAACAATTGATAGCTCACTTCTTAGTACTGATAAGCAAGAACACAACTGTAATGATGTGTCAAAGTGCAAGTGGCAACACTTAACAGTACAGTAGTGGCATATATCAAAATGAAATAGGATGATCTTGCACACACTTTGCAAGTTGGCATTTGCAGGCGCTGTGTGCCAGATACATTTCATATAGGAGGAATGTTTTGGCGGACCAGTTGTCACTTGGGTCAGGTTGTAGGGACAAGAGTGGTCCTTACTGTGTTAATGGCCAAGAGGTTGGTTGAAGTTTGGGGTTATCCTATGCTTGGCTTAAGTTCTTCCTGGCAGAACATCAGTCTTCCAATATTCTGTTCTCCTGTTCAGGTCCCTTTTGCAGTGATGAAGTTAGAGCCTCATACCCCTGGGGCGAGCTGGAAGTTTACCCTTTTTTGCATTTCAGCCTGTTTCATCGGGTCATATGAGTTTTGATTACCCCAGATCTCAGGGTAAACCAAGTTACTCCTCATTGGCTTTAAGTCAAGTGGCATTTAGAACTGTTTACTCTCCTTGATAGGGGTCTCTGAGGTCACATCTGTTCGTCAGTTCATAAATTTCCTCATTCACCTTTGCAGAGACAAGCTCCTGTCAGTCTTTACAGTAAAGTTTATTGCTCGGCCATTAGCCAGTTTCAGACTGAAGAGCTTGAATGTACCTTCTTTGGTTGAGTGTCAATGCACATGAGGAGTTTTTGAACTATGTCCAAAACTCCTCATGCATGGATCCTCAACCAAAAAGGGTACATTCAATCTCTCCAGTCTGAAACTGGTCTATGGCTGAGCAAAAAACCTTACAGTAGATACTGAAAGGAGCTTGTCTTGGCAAAGGTGAACTAGCAAATCTGTGAACAGATATGAGCCAAGAGACCCCAACCCAAGAGAGTCAGCAATTCTAGAGGCCTTGACTAAAAGCCAATGAGGAGTAACTAAGGTCACCTGCGATCTGGGGTGATCAAAACTCAAATGACCCAATGAAACAGGTTGAGTGGCAGAAAAGTATAAACTTCCAGATTGTCCCAGGGATATGAGACTATAATCACTACCCAAGGAACTGGAACAGGATAACTGGAAAAGAATATTGGAATATCAAAGGGTTTGAAAAACTCCGAGATTCAAGAGTTTGCAAACCCTTCCCTCATAGGCGGTAAGTGAAGGTTTCTTGCACAGGGAGACAACCTTTACCTCATTTTACTTAAAGAATATTGCCCACAGGTCCTTTCATACCTTTTTTCTTTGGACCTTTTGTAGTTGGGATGGTAGGTGAGCAAGAGGTATTCCCCCCCCCCCCCAACTCACCCCCCTAATAATTTCATTGTTACAGAGTTCAGTGGCAGTCTATAGCTTCAGTATCTATAAAAATTAATTGATGAAGCAAGACAAAATTACAAGAGGATATAAACGTGATCCTGATGTTATATGGAAAGTCTAGGGTAACCCACCACTCTTTTGTCTAAAAGACTGACGTGTTTGGAACCATAAAAAGGCCATGATTGTGGGCTGTATATGAGTGATGGGGTTTTGATGAAAAAATTGTCAAAACATAATACTCAAGAACAAAGTTAAAAACTGAAGACAAGCTATTCAACACAAAAAAATATATACCTTGGTTATCCACAAAAAAAGTTGTACATTGAGTTGGAATGTTTGGTAATGTTTCCACCCCTGCAGGTATTAAATCTGTTTCCACTACTGGTGCCAGAGAAGAGAATGTAGAGGTAGATAACCAGGCTTGTTGAGGATGTATCCTTTGTTGGGAAGGGTATATATTCTCCTGTGGCCAATGAGAATTAGGGTTGGGAGGATATTGTTGTCTCTGCAATTTAATATCAAATTCAGGTACAGAAGGAGAGTAGTTAGCCTGATAAGGACCTGTATAGGTATATCTCTGGGAATACAAAGTCTGCTGGACAGCTGGCATCTGAAAATTTCGACTTAGTCCATTGGTTGAACCAACATACTGAGCATGCATCCAACTGTGGCTAGGATAATTTGAGTGGAGCACGGAGGTAGTGGTGTTTTGTGAAAATCTAGTCTCTCTCTCCGACTGAAAGTCTGTGCTTTTGTTAAAGAGACTGTGTGAATCAGACCTCTTTCCATGGCATACATGCAAATCCTTATTATCAAAATCCTTCTTGAAGGGATGCTTGTAGTCCTGGTAACATTCTTGAAAGTGATGAACATCTCTATAACCACTCTTAGGTGGATGATACTTGAAACCATTTCCTTCGTGTTTAGAATAATTGTGAGAATGTACATTTGTTACCATTGGATGACCCTGATCTGGTACATGAAACTGACTTGGTTCTGTGTGATTATTAGTTTGAATACCAAGTTTTTCTTCTGTTAGAGTTGACGGGGTACATATCACAGGCTGGATTGTATCATGACTGAGGTGAGGCAACGATGCAAAGGTATGTTGACGATGGACATCTGAAACAGCTTTGCACAGGTAGGAAGAATTGGATATCTTTGCTGGTAAAGTGCAGAGCTCTTCATCGGCATTTCGTTTTCGAAACACATTAAGTGCCTGTCTCTCATTCTTTTCACACAGGTACCTTGGAGAATTCTCAGTGTGTGAAGGATCCAGCAGGTCAGAGTCCTTACAGTCTTCAACAGCGTATTGTGGTGAAAGTACTAACGCGGAAGATTCTTGACACTCTTCAAGTTTCGTGGAATGCTTGGGTGAATGTGATCTAGAGTTTTGGGTAAGTGATTTATCTACCTCAGAAATAATTTTCTGCATTGTTTTGGAATCCATGATAAGTTGCAGCATTGACAAAAATTCAGGAGGCATCTGAAAAAGGAGGACTGTTTTAGATTTAATGCTCACAAATAAAATTGTATTAGATTTAATGCTCATAAATAAAGTTGTCATGAAAAACAATGTTTCATTTTCATGTTATTCTGTACTTAGGAATTTTACATATACACATGCTTGCTATTTCGGATATTAACATTGTTACTGAAAATACACCAGTAGTTAAACAAGTTTGTTACTGAAAATATTCCAGTAGTCACACAGGTTTGCTGTACACACAAGTTATGGTGCACAAATTTGACATTAAACAATGTTCACCATAATAAAAATTGTAAAAATGCACTTTTAAATTAGTTATGACAACAAACACACAGAGATACTAAAAGAATAAGTATCTATAATAGTTATAGCACTAATAATTATCCAATGTTTTGTTTAACTGTTCAAGTTAAGAGCAAATGAGAACCATGTAGAAACTCAAAAATATTTAAATCAACTAAGTCATACCACTAATATGGTAGACCTGTTCTCAATAGACCACCTCATCTTGTTTTGTTGGATATCAGATTTCATGAGATAAGTGTCTACTTCGTGGAATGAAGCATTATTTAAATATGTTCAGTATCTAAATACAAAGCTGCAATATCACTAATCACTGGAACATTGGAAAATTTTAGCATTACATATAAACATTTCGCTTTCCAAAAAACAACACCAAAGGTTGAAAAATGTATATTGCTCATGATTTACTTGAACTATCAATACCTCTTGAAAATGAAAACAGATTCATTCCTATTTGAAGGGAAATTGTCAGAATAAAGTTTTAAAATACTGTCACTGAATAAATCAGTGATAAGAAAAATTTTTCAAATCATAGTCTGTACACCATACCGAAGACGGGACTGATCCCAGGTGGTCCTTTCCTTCCTCATTAGCAATTATCGGCAGAAGCTTGCGTCTCTGATTCCTCATTTCCTCCTCAGCTTCTTTATTACTGGAAAATATTTTATAAAAGTAGTTTACAAATTTATTTCCCTTCAAAAATTAACATTATAAGGTACTCCATACTGTAAGTTTTTAGTTATGAATTAAAAAATTATCATCAATCCATATACAATGTATGACTGAAAAGGCAAAATATTTTTGCAGGAGGGCAATAGATTTTAATACATTTTGGCTGAGCAACAAATTAACCACACAGATACTAAAGAAGCAGTCTGTTTATTTACTTGAAAAGCATGTGAGGTACATACAAGGAAGCTGACTCTTTCCTTCCTACTTTCAAGAACCTTTGAAAGCAGTGGTAGCATAAGAATGAATCTTTATTTACAGGTTCTATAAAGAAAATAACAATTACTAGAATGTTTTGCGGTATTTACGCTCAGTTCTGTCCTCCTGCTAACTTCATGTTATTTACAACTAAATGAAACTGCTGCAGCCTTCTTATAGACTGGAATTTGTTCATTGCATGATCTTCTAATGTTCATAGTAATCTTTTGTTCTTGGTTTTACCTACAGAAATCACCCAAAGGTTGATGGAGTGATCATTTCCCTCTTAGAGGTCAGTATGTTGCTTACCTAACAACAGTATTGATGCAAACAAACGTTTCGGCCTGGCCAGTCTTCTTATTCAGTTCAATATAACCTCGACTTCTGAGAGTGACAAGGGACCCGCCTTTACACTTCAGCCTGTAGGACACCAAACCTTGTCCTTGGGAGCTTGTGAACACTTAAAGAGAAGTTTATATGAATCAGTTAAAAGTTTATATGAATCAGTTGAGCAACAACCTAGTAGTTCTCTTCAAAAAATTTATGGTCAAAATGTTCACACTGTCCTTACACAGAGATAAAATATGACTAATGGGATAAGTACAGTATTCTAAAATTACTCAAGATATTTAATTGCTCTTTAATTATAATAGTATTTGATACTAGAGTTAGGCCTTACTTTATTACAGATTACAGGTGTGTTTTATGTATAAACTGTATTGTGTTGTCGTCAGAATAATACAGATCACTAGATTTCCCCACATGAGCTTTCATAAAGTACTGAAAAACCTAGCAACATTTTATGAAGTACGAATAACTTACCAAAGAAAGCCACATAGTTTTCTTTGAAAACTATAGATACAACGGAACATTACAAACTTAATGATACTTGGCATTAAAAAAAAATTATTTAGCAACACTCGTGAAGTTTGAAATAAATTCAAATAATTAACCAGCATAAGAGTAATGTTTATAAATAGTGCTGCACTGATATTATGAAGGGCAAAACACTTACTCAGTTTGTGAGCAACCATCGACCACACCATATCATCCGAATGCATGTACTTGAACGCAGATGTTCCTAGAACTTCAGATGGCATAAGCCCTGTTACAAAAGAAATCCTGAAAGGGCAGAAAGAGGCCATTTAATATTTGTTTACAGTAACATTCCAAACTTATTTTGTTACTTCAGTTTTTTTATCTTCCAATGTCAAAGAAAGTATGCACTAAGAAAAACATAGCAAGTGAAACTCTTTTAGCTTCTAAACTGCTGCACTAGTACCCTCTGCAAAAATCAGTTAGTACAGTGCTCTACTAACTATAACCATAGAACTCAGTTACTTTTAGCATGAGTTATACCTACAGTTTTGGGACACAGAAATTTCATTTATCCCCAAGCAGACAGCCAATACTAATTAAATTGACTTTTAAGAGCTTGTGCATAATATACACAAGACTCAAGAATGTTCAGTCACCTTATTTGTGAGCACAAATCTAATGCCAAGATGTCTCTACATTGGGTTTTTAATGTGGTTACCTATATAAACTATTTTTTTAGAAAAGCAATTGCATACAGCTTTACTTACAATAAAGAAAACTATACAAGGAACAACTTAATATCTTCCATTCCTTTTTTTTAGTTGCAAGCAATCAAGTGTTTATCCTTTTCTAATTAAAATTAATGAAAGAAGGCTTTTATTCTTTAATGAGAGAACTGTTCATTGATTCTGGCAGAGGTGAAAAATATTCCAGATTTATCATGCATGAAAAAGATCTATGTGTAAAGTTCTCTTTTTGTCTTGAGTACCAAGATGTCCCGTTTTCCAGTAAGTTACTATTTCATATATAGTACATAGCACTCAAAATAACAACTCTACCAGTAACATTCCCAAAAATGGCAGGTCTGTGAATGGACTCGGGATCTTTGCTTAAATTTACTGTGCAAAAAAAAAAATCTGGCAGTAGGAACAAAATCTAATGCTTTTTCCAGAATGGAGTTCAATTCAATTATCATTATTGATGGGAGTTTATAAAAAATTTCAATACAGTCCTGGTTGTTGTGAAAAAAATCTGCCAGAGGAACCAAAAATTCAGTATGCAGTCCAGTACTGTATGGGGTTCCAAGACAATTGCTCTTGGTAATGCTGTAATAACCTTACTGTACATGAAAATACGCAACATTTATACCTATGATCTGTGTAGAGAATCTTGCCGTCCATAGTATGTCTCGTGATATACTCATCATGGTTTGACTCCGTCAGAAAAAGCTCAGTTATGGGTCTGTCTTTGACGATCCTTACAAAGCCCACCAGAATATGGGTCCCTATTCTGTTTGACTCGGGCTTTCGGGCATAGTCTTCGTCCAAGTCTGAACAAGTACTTTCTGCAGGTTCTATAGTTTGTTCTGAAAGTGAAAAATAAATTTGGATTCCTACATGAAAGTTTATTGGTACATTATACATGTAACTGTAACTTCTATCAATGCCTTAAATGTTTTGTCTGACAAGTTAATGAGAGCAAGAAAGACGTAAGGTTACCTGAAGATATTTTTAAACATGCAAAAATACTACTTTTTATGGCATTTAAAAGCAACTTTTAATAAAATAAAGCCACATGAAATACATGCAGCAAATCTGCATATACTAAAGGTTCTCTCAATCTTTCTCTGTATGCTATATGTGTCTGCATTTCTCAATTTTGGAAAGCACTAGAATGTGGGTAGGTTTGGAAGAGGAAAAAAGTAACAGAAAGGCAAATGAGAAGACTCAATAGTTATACTTGCAGCAGACTGAAAAAATAAAGCAACTCTTGGATGTTCTGTATATGGCCCTGTAAACTTCCAAATATTTGTATATTTTATTTCACATATTCTGTATCTACACATTTAGAGGATAAACTTACCCTGATTAGTTTTGGACATGTTTTGCATGGCAGTACTGGAACAATTGTCAAGAAGAGGCTTCATTGTGCCAACAATGTGAATGATTTCATATCGACTGGGATCATTTCGTGAAAGTGTCTTCTCCATCATACGGCAGAAGAAGGACCTTCGAGTATCCTCTATCAATAGGCAAATTTGAAATTAACATTTAAATTCAAATTCATACTAATATTTATATCACTAACTGTCCACTGAACTAGCTTGGGTGAGAAATTCTGATATGCCACTGGCTTAATTAGGCTACATGTATCTGAACTAGGCACTAATCAATCATTATATTACAAAGGTTTAAAAGATTAAGCTTCTCTATAACCTTGTGTTTGAAATTTCTATGAGAATTCCTTTTGTTTTTTCACAATCAAAACTTTTTTCTTGCTATATTGCAATTCATGACCATATACAACCAAAACAAATTTTGAAAAATCCTACAGATATCAAAAACTACCTAGGAATAAACACTTGACAAAATAAACAGAAATCCAAAGTGTACACACCATTTTTCCTTTCAGCAAATGGCAATTTTACTCATTGGTGGTCCCATAAACCCGTTACTGCATAAGTTTTTACAGCTAGATATCACTGCAATCCATTTAAATAAGAATTTTTTATTTAAATTTTTTCATTATTTTTCAGATTTTTTGTTACATATATTTAGTTTTTGTTTCTGTATGCATATTTTATAAACTGGGTCTGACAGCCACAGTAAATTTTTTTCTGTTACTGTATATTAAAACTATTGTAACTTTCAGCATGAATAAGCATTCAGAATATAGTTTTAATTAGTGGTAATAAATTATACTCAACATAAAAACAAGCCATCACGAGTGTTTGAAGATTTCATTATAAAGATTTGAATTTTGTAGCATGCTACTGTATTTCTACTTTATCAGAGTCTATGCAATTTTAAGCTAAGCTCACCTGTGCTTTCCTGTACAAAGGAAAATAATCTTCAGGCGGAGACTATTTCTGCACCTCTGATAATTTTTAACCATTCAGGAGATCTAAATAGAAATTATTTGGGTGCAACTGCCTCATTTTCTCTGAAGCTAAAGCTATATTTTTGCTGTGCACATGCTGTTATGATAATTTTCTAAATCCGGACCTATCAATTTCATGTTTTTACTTGTGACTACCAATTTTCAAGAATGGGATGTCATTTTGCTTATTTATATTATAAGATGTGGTTTGGAAAGTTTTTTTGTATACTGTATTGGTAATTAAACTAATTTTTCTGCTTTGAAAAGTTAACTTCAATAAATATGTTAAAATTCTAAATAAATAATTTTTTATCACCAATATTGAAATTTTTGGGAGAACAGTCATTCACGTTCTCATGGTTCAGGACTCAATTCGTGGTTTCTGTGGGAAATATCGCGGAAAATTCGCCCATTTGCGGTATTTTTTAATATTCTAATTATAAATAATTGATGAATAAATCACTTTTGTGATAAAATTAAAATTGTATAAATTTTTAAGGGTTTTTCTTGGTTTGCTATTGGCAGTCTAAGTGTTTTTAGAGGGTTTGGCTGCGGATTTGATGGACGCATCCCCACAAATACGGGGGGTTACTGTACTGTATAAGTGTTTCAGCAACAGATGTCTGCATCTTAGGGTTAACAGTTTTCCCATAATGTACTTTCACAAGTACTGAAATTGCAAGCCCTCACATCCATATCCTTAAACAGTTCTATGTCTCTCTTAACAGCAGCTTTTTCTTGTCCTGACTGTCTCACTCTGTTAGCATCTTGTACCTTATCAATGTTCATTCACAACCTACTCCTAGGGTCCTGTATACTAACCACAAACTTACTTATGCCAAAGTTAACAACCTGGTCACTATAACACTTAAACTATGTAAAATTAAGTGAACATACCTTTAGTATAAAACTGCTCCTTGAGAATATCATGATCCTCTGTGTGAATAACATTGAAAAGGCAACTTCCCAGAAGATCAACCTGAAACAGCAAGATCACATTATTTTTTTCCTGAAGAATTTACAACAAAGCCACTGCAGATTCTTGTTGCAATTACTCATCTTTAGATAAAATGCCAAAATTCAATTTTTTTTTTTTTTCTATAAAGTATAGTCACTCATTCTCAATGTACTTATTTTAAAAGTTCCCTTTTTGTGTCTTTGGAGACAACAGTTTATATGAAAATGAATTTGGATGTTTGATATCCTTAGAAGCTCCTTGTCTCAATAATGCATTTTGTTACTTGCTGTAATAGCAACTGCAATGACCTCAGTTGGTTAGCTGAAAATTGAGGTCCACATCAGGCATCTTATCTAGCTCTCTTATGGGCCACTCTTAAGAAAGGGCACAGTCTGGCATAAGGCCAGCTTAACATAAACCAATCAGCAACTACAATCATAACTTGATGAAATGTTTATATATATTTTCTCTCGAACAACAAGGAAGAAATTTTTGCAATTCAATTGTTTTGCCCACCTATTTCTTTGAGATCATATAAACATTGTTATAATTAAGCATTTTTACAGAAAACCCAAGAAATATAATAACAAAAATATCAAATACACTGATCAATTTATGAAGCAAATGAAGGCTTTTATAGCATTATACAGTTAGTTGCGCTGCTTTTAAGATTGATTCAACAGATGGCTGCACCACTGATACAGAAAACTACTGTTCTGGCTGCAGTTTTTTTTTTTTTTTTAATGCAAGTAGTTAAACAGATGTTCAAACCTTGAACACCCTTAACTGAAAGATCTGAATGAAGAGACAGTTTAACAACAAAAAATAAGACAGTATATATATGAGCATGTATGCAATTAGAATGACATAAAATACAGAAGTTTTACAGAAAATACCTGAGTGTAACCAAAGAAGCTCTCAACTGCCTCTGTGATGAAAACCACCTTTCCCGATGATGTCACAACTAAAAGAAAGCCGCCAATAGCCTGAAAACAAAGCAAACTATATCATCAACTTGCCTATTCTTTGCAGGGTTAGACTATCCCAATTTATGTTTTACTTATTAATGCTCTTCTTCATAACACTTGATGCTAATGGAACAAGCATAATACTTTAATTATGTATGTCATTATCTGCCAAAAAGGCTATGCTGTTAATATTAAAGGTGGAATCATTTTTCTTTTTTAGTACCGTTAATATTAAAGGTGGAATCATTTTCTTTTTTAATCTACTGGTGATTTCCTTAAGTTTTCTATTTGCACGTGGAGGGGGGTGTTAATGCCGTCAGTGCACCTCAAGTGGTGCACTGTAGGCATCACTCAAGGGTGTTTGCAGTGTCCCTTTAGTCCCCAGTTGCACCCATTTTTTAGCCTTATTTTACTTCCATTCCTGCTTCTCTTCTTCAATCTTGCTGTCCACTGTCTCTAACTATTATCTCTAAATGCAACTGGGGGGTTTTCCTCTTAGCTCCACCTTGAGACCCCTGTACTTCATTCTCCTTTATTTTGTGTATCTATTCATCTTGCTGTCAGCCACTCTAACTCCTCTTTTACTGTCTTGATCACTGAATGGACACAAATGCCCATGTGTTTGGCTTTACAGAGTAAATTACATTTACATTTTTTTTTATTTGAATGCTACCCCGATGTTTTTTTCCTTCCACTTTCTCCCATACAGGCAATATTTTTGTGACAGCTTGCTATAGGCCAAGATCCACAGCCTATTAGCCTGTTCCATAATTAACTACTATTATTACTAGCCCTTAATATTAATAATAACTAAAAATAATAACGATTTACCTCCTCTAATGAAGTCATGATGCCTCTCTGGACAATACTCTTTGTGGGGTTCACTTTTTTCTCGACCGAATCTCCTAAAACTGAGAGGGAGAAAAAATTAATTAAATCACTTACATTATAAATATTTACTTGACCAAGTCCTCCAGTTTCTTTACCTATGATAACTAAACCTCATCAATGTTACCCTATAAATATTCTTGAAGGCAATCTATGATGGTATTCATTGTTCACTGTTTATTCCTTAAATATTCTCCATTTCCATTGCATTTCTTCAAGTAAAGAATAATACCTGTAAATTATAAAAGGGTATAAATAAAAATAGGATTTTATTCAAATAATAACACACAGCCTTGTACTTTCAGGGACCTGGTGAATGTAAACGGTCAGGTGGACTGCAAATATAGACATACCTATGGAAGAGAGAGAAAGAGAAGTGTGTGTGTATACATAAGTACAGTCACTCAAAAATGTTTTGCAACATGTTCCAGAAGTTTTCGTTCACCTAACAGTAATTTGTTCTTTTGATGTTAACAGTAACAGTAATTTGTTCTTTGATATTTACAAGGAAATGTAATTTTTCTTATTCGATTTTGGTTATTAATCATACGGTTAACAATATAAAAAAGAATGAGTGAGTGAAAAATTCATATAATGAAAAAATGACGAAACATTTTGAAAAATTTCACTTCAGATGATTGGGCAAAAGAGTCAAAGAAGAAACTATATTTTGAATCCAGATAAAAGCTTATTGACTAATAAAATAATATTGAATAACAATCAATGAAATTTATATACATAAAGAAAGAAAGAATTCAACCATTATCGTTGTGAAAAACAAAAGAAAAAATCTCATAACGTCGTATGTTATCATTGTGACTCACATTCGGGCAGGAAAAGTTTAAAGCTGTCTCGAGCCGGACCACAATCATTAGCTTGTATAAGACTAATGTTTCTATCGTAGATATTGCTCGGCAGCAGCGTAAATAAAACAACCATGTATAGAGGGATACAACAACAGAGAGAATGAGGAAACATGATAAATTCATTGTAAAAACTGGAGGACAACCTCATTGTTGCACTGCTGTTAAGTTTCATCATCGGATGATCACTGAAGGAGCTCGCTAACTCCCTGACTACCCATGTTGCTATAAAGAGAGAACATTCGCGTCTCCTTCAACCTTAGTTGCTCAAACCATCCGTAACAGGCTACATGAGACCAAGATATTATTTCATCATACTCCTGCCAAGAAACACTTCACATCAGCGAAACACAAGAATAGAGGCCAGGGTTTGCATAATAATATAATCCAGTGGCCGATGATTCTGTCACGAGTCATCTTTATGAGGAGGAGACATTCTCCACTGATGAGCATTAATAGTCTTTTTCACTGCTGGCATTTAGCATTAACTAAATTAATGTTGAATTTCTAGCTAATTTTAATTCTTTAGAAACTTAGATAATAAGAAATACAAAAATGGGCGTTATATATTCAGTTAACTTCATAAGAGGCATCAAAATAGGCCTAAGTAGCAATGAAAGAAATGAGAAATTACACATGATAACGGCATTATATATATATATATATATATATATATATATATATATATATATATATATATATATATATGTGTATGTGTGTACATGTGTATGTATGTATGTATGTATGTATGTATGTATTATTGTATGTGCGATTATATTCTATGTATTAAAAATAGACGTGAAATCTGTTAGTCTGGTTCAGTATATTTTATATTAAGTTTCACTAGTTCACAATATACATAGGATTAGTCATTCCAAGAATTTAATTAATAATAATGTGAAAATAAATCTTTACAAAAGTCGTATTTGTTGATGTTAATAAGACTAACAGTTCAACTTGTAACAGTCGTAGGCCTATGTCTACAAAATTTCACACATATGAAGGAGATAAAACAACGATAGTGAGATGGCAGTTGGAGATGAAAATATTAAACATAAGAACAGCGATGACCTCTGAAGTATTATAGTAACATCCTTTAATTAAGTAAAATACGACAACAGTAAGCAGTATCAGAAAAGCCATAGCATGGGAAACTGCGGGTAATTTCTCGGACCCACCACTAGTGTTCAGTTGTTTCAGCGGTTACAACTGAGTTGCCAAAATAGCGCCAGATATCGCTATTATGTTGTTGTCCGAAAAGTTTTGATGTTGCAAAACTTTTTTTTGAGTGATTATTACATGGAGCAGGATGGTGTTCAAACTTTCAACACCAAGGATATGTTGGTGATAAAACTCCATGGTCAGGAGCTTAAACATTATTTAATGCTGCAGACAATTTGAGTTTAAACTTAAATATTTTCAGAAATATTTAGGGAATGCATCAAAAGGGGATTTTTAATCTGAAAGAAGACCTACTAAAGTTGGATGAAATTCCATGATTTCAGTTGTTAGGGCGAGAATATAAAATCCATGGAAATTACTTTCTGGGGTAAGGGCTGGATTTGACCGTTTCTTCAAGGCCAGAATAAGATGTTCTTAGATTGAGCCTTTTGAGGAAAATACGTCAGTGTCCATCTTCAAGGGATGCCTTCTCTTTTACACGGTGGAAAAAGAAACTCACAATGAGTTATCTCAAAATATCTGGTTTAGAAACTTCAAAACATGAACCTCCCTTCCATATCAGTGCCCTCCTTTCTCTGGGAAAACAATCAGAAACTGGCTAGATATACTTCTTAAAGGGATCACTTACTTAGGAAGTGACAACTTTAAACTCCATGGTTAGTGTCTTCTCTAAGTCTTCTCCAGCTCACCAGGAGACCTATCATGCGGATGTTTTGGGTGCCCAGTCCCCTTTGGAAGGCTTTTATCCCACCCGCTTTAGTGGCCCATTTCTCGAGATGTTTGGCCTGAGGCCACCCTGCCTCCTGAAGGCAGGGGTTTGGAGGAGCATCTAGCTGCTGGCGTGTTCCGCACTCCTTTTGCAAAGACATGGAAGAGAAAAAGGAATACCATCCTTAATGAGAGGCCTAAACGGAATGGTTATCTCAGATTCTGTAAAAATCAGTTCGTACACCCAAACAAGAATGTATGTCCCTTACCTACCTTCTCTCACGTGAACAAAACAAGAACGGGAAACCTTTCCAAACGGCTATTCACACAAATGTCCGCCATGTTTCACGCACCAATACTGGTTTGGGAGCATCTATTCTAATATGCCAGTTTTTAGGCGCCCAAACTTTTGATTCATAAAATGTTCCTACCCTTTTGTGGGCCCTCTATCTAAATCAGGAGTAACCAAGGCACCACAACCTGGTTGCCAAACGAAAAGTTTTTCTATCCACAGCTGATTTCAGCAATGAGACCAACTGTTTTTATTTATATGATATATTCATGTGATTCTGGAACAGTTTTAACTAAGAACTGATTTTCAACTGAAAAAGTTACAGGCATAGTCACATACAATTAGGTCTATCACTTGGAAGGTAAACAGTTATCATATCGGAATTAACTGAACCAAGCTATGTATAGCGGTCTCTCAAGGTGAAGACCTTTGAATCGGTATGCTGAATAGTCAGAATAGAGCATAGGCATAGCATGATACTGTTTGGATGCTCAATTTTCTAGACGTTATCTACAAAATTTCAACATTTATCTGGATTTTGTTTGGCGAACATGCACAAAGCTGTTGTATGGATAGGCAGCTGGTTGTGTTTCATGTACAAGAGACAGCATGAATCATTCTCTCAAAGGACACAAACAATTGGTTGTGGACTTGCCATACTTCCAGACTTTTGCCATCAAACTCAGCAGGGTTCTCAGGCTAGGCTGACACTGGGCAGCCTACAAGTCTTATAGCCAGCCTAATCCCCTTCATTACTTCTGGGTGTTGTACCCGACGGTTTCCTTTAGTAGGAATAACTAGGGGTCAATGTATTCTCTTGGACGGTGTTCTCTGTCAAACATATCAAGCTAACGCTGCTTCCACAGTGCCATTGTAGTGCTGGATCAATATACATGTACTTGACTCCAAAACCTCATTTACAGAAAATCTTCAGGATCACTCTCCATTCTTATCAATGGTGTTGTACTAAATACTCTAAGAAAACGAAATTTAACTTGAGCGATTTGGGTAAAATGTTCCATGTCTGGGAGCATTCTTGAGTCGGAGAGGCTGACACTGTACAAGCCTGTGAGCAACGCATTGGAAGAAGAGCATGCCATTCACCTTATTAAATGTGCCCAGATAAGAAGGAGTCATGAACAGCAATCCAGCATTAGTGTCTGAACTTTCCAGAATGCCACAATAGCTTCTCTAGTCATAGATTGTGGCAGGAGTGGATAAATAGGATATTTAGACGACAAGAACATCTGTACACATTTCTTTAAGCACGTGATGGTCTTGGCTCCATGTTCTGTGGCATATTTGGCATGGAGAAAGATTCATTCAGTATAATTGTTCCCCTCATTATACATACACACACAGTCCCTGAATATAGCCTATAGTATATATATATATATATATATGGCAATATATATATATATTTATATATAGACATATATATATATTTGTCTGCCATTTTGCATAAACTCTGTCTTGTTGGCATTTGATTTTTGACAGCAAACAAAAATCTGGACATTTGTTCTAATTGTCACCTTGCGCCTTCATACTTGTCAGTTATACTTGATTTAATCTTATATGTCATAATACCTATAAACATATAAGACCTAAGACTATCAGTTATACAGGATTTATCCAGGCAATGTTATAATAACTCATCGACATATCCAACCAAAGACTTTCCACTGTTTGGCAATTTATGGACCAAAGCGTATCCGATACATACATAAAACATCAGTCTTTGCATACATTCTTAGTCTTCAATTCCAACATGACTCTCCAGGACCGAAATGTCAGACATGCATGACATGCAACAGCTATATATCACTATATATATATATATATATTTATTCTCGTAAAAAAAATTTTTGTTTTTCTCATTCACATCTGACAGGATATAAATAGCTTTGCTAAAAAATTGGCAATCCTCTTCGAAGTTTCAGTACTGTTCTGCACTGATCACCTCTTGCCTGAAGCCTTGGTTCTGTTCTTTTTTATTACTTAAACTGCATTGTTTGCCAAGGAGTCTAAAACTTCTGTCTTATCTGGCCTCTGTCAAAGGTGTGTCTGTAGAGTTCTGAATGAAGCTGGGGTGGGCAATGTCTTTGTTGTCAATGGAATACTAGATCCTGGCTCTCTTCCTGAAATAGGATTTCCCAAGTGTTGAAGCCAATGAAAGCTTGCTAAAAAGAACAGAATGTCTTCTGCACATGAGGTATTTGTTCAAATTTGGAATCAAACACCCAAAGCGGTTAACCTTGTTTCAACTACTACGGATGCATTCGATGAATGCCACCATCCATTTCTGCAGTACATTTTAAATAATATTTATTACAAAGTAGCTGAACTTCATTACAAATCTTAAGCTTAATAGCTTTATCGTCTGATGGGGATTGGTCCCAGTGACATTAGCTTTATAATACAAGTTCCTTTAAACTCCTTGTGCAAGAAAGGGTGTGAACTCTTATTAAGCATGTCCCTGGAGGTGAATAGGTTTAAGGGCATGTGTGGAAGTTATTGTTGGACGATGTTATGGTATCAGCTCATGCATAGGCTTATTTACAAAATTGGCCTCACGGAAGGAAGGACGAGTGATAACCTACAGAAAGTCAGATTGACTCACACCATTTGCAGAGTGGAACTGTGGACTGAAGGGTGAGTTCTTAGAAAAACACCATATAAACTGTTAATACAGAGGTCTTGTTTGTTTGCTTTTTCTCAGAAGAGTGTCAGGGTATGCTGTCCTCAGTTTTATTTGTACACACTGAGCTGTAACTGGTTCATCTAGGGCTGTCTGAAGTTGCACTTGCACGTGGCTAAGAACCATTCTGTTAGTTAGCAGACGGACTCCTGCCTCATTGTGGAACTGAACCAACCACTGCGATGAAATGAATTGCTATCAAGAGATGTATTGCTGCCAATCTCAATCAGCGGGCCACCAATCGAACCCGGTCTTGTCGAGTGCCATCCATCAGGCTCTGCCTGACTCACCCAACGAAGAGCTTGGAAGAATGGCTGTGATTGTTGTGTATCTAGATAGGTTCAGGAAAATCAGTGAAATAAGACTTTCTGCATCACGTGTTTTGAATTAAAGCTGAATGAGCCTGATTTACGGAGAAGAAATGAAGTTATGAACTCTCAAATTCTGAGCTTCTCTTCATTGCAGAGAGTGAGGGCTGACCCGTCTGATTCAATGCATCATAAATTTCCTGGGTGACTATGAAAATCATCTCACCACTGATACTCCAACGAAGAGTCAAAATGGCCCCAAGCATATCTGTGGGTGGCTTTGGTATTTGCAGAGTGTTTGGAGGGAATAGGGTTCTTTGTTTGAAAGGACAGCTGGTGAATGTTTGTGGAGACCGGCAATTCAGGCAAATACCTCAATTTCTCGGGAGCAAATTCATAAAAATAAGTTGCTGTCTTTCCTGTCAGTGTTCAGAGAGAGAGAGTGCTGAAATATGGAGAGAGCTAGAGAGGAGAGAGAGGAGGTAGAGAGAGAGTGTTGCAGATGGGTACCAGAATACAAAAATCTCCATCACTGACCCCAGAACAACCCTTTTCATCCCTATACTGGGGGAAGACTGAGAACTTTCCTCCAAGTTATTATCTAACTTGAATATGGAGGCGGTGGTTGAGGTCAAAAGTTTCTAAAATAAGCATACTGAGGCCTTGAATATGCATTTTCAACAAGTTTGTCTTACGGTTTTGGCATAAAAGGAAAATTTTCCATAGTCCCTTCTGAGAAGAGGAATGGTGTTTCTCTGTCTTTGGAATAAGATTATTTGTGCTGTCTTGTTTCCAAGGAAATAGTTTAACTGCATGAGCTGTGCAATGGCCTGGTCTGACTTTGATGCTCCAAAACATGTATTGATGTCAGCCCCATGTTAATACCATTAAATCTAATGCGTTCAAGGCACAGAATTTCGTACACATGCCTCAGAAAATGTGCCCATGTTCCGTGACAGTGATCAAGTATAGACTTTCTGAGTAGTTGCTGCTTGGGGAATGATAATGCCTCCTGCTCAGCTCAAATGATTGAGCAAGTGCTTTTAATGAACTTTTTTTGTGAAATGCAAGTAAGAATCTCTGGCAGGTATGAGCCTCAAGTTCAGCAATACTTTCTAGTAAGTTTGTCTTTGAGTCTAATTCAATAACTTGGTGACTCTACACCTAGGGGATAGACGTTGTTGGAATTGTAAATATCTGCCAGCAAAACATTGACTGAAAGCAAACAAGGTTGTTTTCATAATTACATAAGTTCTGACAGAACTATTGTAATCATCTGACTTTAACTCAGATTGCTACCTTGTCTTTCTCCAAAATATCAAGATAAAGGACCTTTTTCTGTTGTGGGCACAACGACAGGCATACTACTTAAACTCCTGTGCTTGATACCCACAAGGTATCAGGAATAGGAATGGAAAAACCATCATAAGTACTGGGACATTCACACATTTTCAAGTCACAGGCAACTATAGTACTAGCCTGTCTGAGATCAGATGCAGGTGCCCTATTCAATAAAATGCAAACACATGACTGGTTCGGCGCAGTTTTGCACGACTAGTCTCAGTGTTGCAAATTTAAGAAAGTTAAAAATGTGGCCAAACTGGATTAATATAGTACTTACAGAATAAACTGTTCACATGAGTATTTTGCTGCATTTTTCTGAAGTGGCCTCTATGCCATCACCTTGAGCAGAGAATCTGGAACCAAAGTAAACGATGCAGACAATTTCATTAATTTCACTGAACAAGAGCTGACGCAAGCCAGCAAGGTGTACCCATTGTGGTCTAGTGACGGATTAAATTGACTTGGAGGAGTGTCAAGGGGCGCCACCTCTTTAATGTCATTACAGCACTGAAACAACTACTCCAGTTTGTTTTCTGCTAGGGTCCAATATTGGCAAATTGGCATCAATTCTGCCATGATTAAAAACTTTTAGTAAGGTCGGAGCCTCAACCTTTTACCACGATAAACAAAGCACACATGGCCTGTATGGGATTCAACTGAGGTGTGCTTGTCTCCAAGAGCCCGATCGTTACCTAATCCAGTGCCATTTGAGTATCTTGTGGGAAGCACCGCTGTTTATATTAAATTATTTTGTACAGCCTAAAAACAAAAGATCAAGCAAACGGCGCTGGCACATGGTGTTTTTCAGCGTGCGAGAAAACTAACTATGCTGGTCTTGGGTTTTGAAATTTGGGACACTAAACTAAAACAGTGTACAACTACTAATTCGGTGACCGTACAGGATTAGTAAAGCTGGATTAGCTGGCATTATCCATATGTATCTTTGGACTATACAGACAGTGATGTATGCATATGCCTAATTTATGTGTAGACATACACTCTTTACATTTATTAATTTTCCTTATATATTGATATTTATTCGAAAGAGATGGCCTCATTGGGATATGAAAGTGTAAACCAAGATCCATGCTTAAGCCCCAATTTACAACTTATTTCTCTGTTATAGATTATAGTTATCCTGCCTACTACCTAGGCCAGCATAAGTGCCCCCCTGATTTAAGAGAACATGTGCACATAAAGCTGCTCACTTGGGAAATCGAACACGAGATGGTATGGAAGAGGCTTTTGCCAACTACTGACAACTCAGCCCATCGAACTGGACCTGCTACACTTGGCCTAAGGAGTCACTTATTCATATATTGACCTGACCCAACGTTATTTAAGCGCAACGTAGCATATTGAGAGAGAGAGAGAGAGAGAGAGAGAGAGAGAGAGAGAGAGAGAGAGAGAGAGAGAGAGAGCTTATTTCATCCTGAAGGCAATAAATCGAAAAGAGTAATAATACTGATGACAACACATCACTGCCCTGGAGTTTCAGCATAGGTCAATGGATATCAAAACTTTACTAATCTATGTCTTACTGAGTGAAGGACAATCATATCGATCTTTAACCCTGTGCTCTGGCAACCCCAGACCAGCATTCTGCAAGTTCTGTAACGAGTGTGATTTTATGGCCAGCAGGGAGCTGTTTGATGGGTTACAGAGGCAATGTTAGTTAGCGGGCAATGTTAGTTCTACGAGCTGTAAGTTCCATTACAAAACTCTGATATAAGCCTTTTATGTGATACTTGTGCTTATCAATATTTATTTTACCATTTTGTTTCTTGATTTCCCTGATTATCATGCATGATATTTTGTTCATTAACCAACAATTATCCTATAATTTTTAAGCATATGCTAAAAGCTGAACCTTCTGATTAATAAATGCAGATATATCTGTAATCTGCATAAGGTTAATCTAAAATTCTTCTCGAGAACATTACAGGTCTAATGTTATGGATTATTTTTGTGTCAACTATTATATTATCTGAATAAACTCGTAATAGCTAAAAGTGAAAAAATGAAAATCTTAACACATTTAAGTACGACTGGTCTTTCAATAATTTATGCTTACATTTTTCTCTAACCTTTTGCCAGCGTAAATACTTCATGCATTGCAATGCTTTTGCAAATGCATCTGTTATAAATATCCGCTCTGCTCTGCTCTCTCTCTCTCTCTCTCTCTCTCTCTCTCTCTCTCTATCTTCTTATATATATATATATATATATATATATATATATATATATATATATATATATATATATATATATATATTATATATATAAAATTTGACTTCTTGAATTAGTGATCTCGGCTCTATCCTACCAGCGCTCTCTGTGTCAATGATCGAACTGCAAAATGCATTTTAAATTCTAGCTTGAACCTGTTCTATGTGCCTGCTGAATCGTTCAGTGTAAGAATGAATTGCATTGTATTTATACTATGGGACTGGAAGTTTTTCTTGCAAAAGACTTTCATAACTGACTCAACAGCTTAGATGATAAATAGCTTGCTTATCTCTACAGCCATTCCTTCTTCAGGGAAACCGTCTACTGGTGAGTCTATAACATCTCAAAATTCACGGTATAATTTTATTCTGTGAACAAAGTACTATAAATCAAGTCATCATATACAGTGTTTCTAACAAAACTATCAAGACTAGTAAATATATTTTTCATGAAGGTTTTGAAACTGTACCTATAAAAACGAGAGAGAGAGAGAGAGAGAGAGAGAGAGAGAGATACTGAAAAACCAACTGAAAATGTTGATGTAAATGTGAGGTGTTATTTAAATGCGCAGACGCATGAGAAGGGAAATGAATAAAAGAACAAATTCAGCGTTTGGGAGAACGTTAATGAAACATGGGTACCAAATACCGTAGAGTTTTAAATGTTTCTCAAAGTTCCCAAGAGAGACTCAAAAAAAAATTGGAGATTACGTAGCCAAGGTCATCCAATCTTAATCATGATAAAGAGGAATTCTGTTTTTTGTTTACCTTCTGTATTCTTCTACTTACCTGATCTGCTGTCTATGAGAGACTTCTTTATCATCGCTCGAAAGCCTGGCAATGTGTTTTTATGTCCCTTCATCTTTAAAAACCAAATTATTGTTATACACAGAATTACCTTTAGTTGCAAGTAAATAATATCAGTGGATAAATGCCTCGGAGGTTAATTGCTTATATTCATATCCCCTCTGCGTACTGCGATCAGGTACGCAAGGTTCTGCTAGACCAAGAACGCGCATTTGTTACAGAATACGTGTGAAATCGCTTTAGTAATTATCCGACGCTCTTGAAAGGTTGGCAGATGAAATAGAATACCCATTACCGAAAGGCGGTTTACATCCTAATCCTTTCTCTCTCTCTCTCTCTCTCTCTCTCTCTCTCTCTCTTCCCCTTCGGTCAATTTCTCTCCTAATACAAAACAGAGATTCGCATCGTTTCAACAGAGTATTACCATCCACGATGATCATATACTGTTATGGAATGCAAATGAAAGAAAGATAAAGGTAAAAAAATTGAAACTGTTGAGATCAACTGTTTTCCAATACAGATGGCGTAACGGGAACTGAGAGAGTAAGTGTAGGCATACAACGATATGGTAAAAAACTGATAAGATGGAGAAGAGTGTTTTTAGTCTGATAACATTACGAGAATGGAGGATATATATATATATATATATATATATATATATATATATATATATATATATATATATATATATATATATATATATATATATATATATATATATATATATATATATATATATTTATATATATGTGTGTGTGTGTGTGTGTGTGTGTGTGTGTGTGTGTGTGTGTAAAATATATGTGTATGTATACATACATACATACATACACATATATGTTTATATATATACATATACATATGTATATAATATATGTATATGTATACATATACAATACATATTATATAAACATATATATGTATAATATATATATACATAATATATATATATATATATATATATATATATATATATATATATATATATATATATATATATATATATATATATACAGATTCATACACTTTGGCAAAGTCTCTTTCCAAATTACCGCAATTAACACCTTACCCACACGAGAGAGCTGAGAAAGGACACAGAGAAAATGACGGACATAAGAAATAGAAGGTAGTACTGACCCCTTCACATCGCAAGTGAAACTCGATCAAATATGTCACGAAGCGACCTGCAGACTGCGACAGGACACTGTGAAATGGTGGTGACTTTGCCCGGGGTGGAATGCGGCAGTCCAGAACAGTGCATTTCTGGTCGGCTTTTCGGCGGAAATTGATACACTAAAGTAAATGACTTCGTCGGGAGATGGTGCTTAGTATCGAGGGGAAGTTTGTTCATTTCCTCTTCCATACGCTTGTGCATGAATCCAGGGCAGCCTTTTCCTCTTTTTGTTCATGGAAATCATTTTGTATTGTTGCTGCTACAGCATTAAATTAATGCAAACTCCCAATTCTATCCCCTATAATGCTACAGGAATGGAATATAAGATTTACGCCAAAGGTCAAGTGCTAGGATCTATGATAAGGTCATTCAGCCCTCAAAGGAAAATTGAGAGTAAAAAGGCTTGAAAGGTGTAACACGAGGAAAACCTCGCAGTTGCACTATGAAACAATTTTTAGGAGAGGGTGGAAAGTAAGATGCAGGAGATAAAATGAACGGAGGTACAATAAAAGGAATGAAAGGGGTTGCAGCTAGCGGCTGAAGGGACGCTGCAAAGAACCTTAAGTGATACCTACGGTGCACCCCTTGAACTATCCCCCTACAGGGATATTAAGCTATCAACTCCCTTCAGAGCTTATAATAAGTTACTTAGACTTTTGAAGTTACGCACTCGTGTTGTTTGTGAGAGAGAGAGAGAGTTACACAACTTATGTTATTAAGGCTATGGTAATACTGCCTTTGATGAGGAAGTTGTCTCCGAATTTTTACGATCCTTGTAATGCTTAAGACTTTCGCAATTAATTTTGAATTCAAAATGCAAGTTTGTGGGATTAGGTAACATCCAGGGGATAATCTCTTATGTAAATAACATTATGTGTGTATCTATTTACTGTTAGGATGCCTAGTCTTAGAATAAATCATGGGGAATATAATGGAATGGAACATAGAGTTTAGGCCAAAGGCCAAGCACTGGAACCTAAGAGGTCATTCAGCGCTGAAAAGGAAATTGAGAGTAAAAGGTTACAAAAGTGTAACAGGAGGAAAATCTCGCAGTTGCGATATGAAACAAAGGTTAGGAGAGAGTGGATAGCAAGATGGAAGTAAGATAACATGAATGAAGGTACAGTAAAAGGAATAAGAAGGGTTGCAGCTTGGGGGCCGAAGGGACTCTGCAAAGAACCTTAAGTAATGCCTACAGTGCACCCATGAAGCGCACTGACGGCACTACCCCTACGGAGAAAAAAAAATCATGGGGTCTGTAAGTGAAGGAAGTTGAGAAAAAAAAGGACTACTGTCGATACTTGTTCATTTTTGTGGGGTCCCAGATGAAAAATTTAAAAGAACATAAGATGACCCAGTTTTCGTTACAAGCCGTTACTGGTAAATGTTTTGTACATCAAAGATAATATAGGATAATCCTTTATCTAATGAGATTACAAAAATAGAATATAATAAAAACAACACTGAACTTACTTCTCCACAAATGAAACATAGAGAAGCATTAATGACTTATCGTCAACTGACACACACTCTCTCTCTCTCTCTCTCTCTCTCTCTCTCTCTCTCTCTCTCTCTCTCTCTCTCTCTGCGATGACCTTCAGCTGTGTCTGATACCTCATCAAATATTCATAGTAACTGAAGCTGTCTTACACAAGAGACAACTATCGTGCCTACACAATCTCTCATGTCAGAACTGTTTATATATATGGACACAACATAGGGACAAATACTTATTTCCCAGTGGCTGTGTGTTTGCGATTATATTTAGTTCTTTGCTGGTTTCGTCATCGTTTTGCATCAGTATTTTAATATAATGAAATTTTAAAATTTTTTTCTTGCAAATGGAGACTTCACTATAATTTAACTTGGTATTTGTAAGTATTAGCTCCGCACAGGATGTATGGATCGGTTCCGTGAATACGAAAGTCATTAGGGAGCCATTTGTTCAAGAAGGGATTGGCTAAGGATATCTATTATAAAAGGAACCATACTAACCTAACGTACCCTAACCTAACCTAACCTAGTAGGCCGTGTTACTTAGCCGGGGCTCTTGTCACCAGGACCCCCGATAAAGGAAACAACTTTTCACCAAAAGTTCCCCTATAACACTGCGCATGTGCGATAGCATTCCAGGATGGCCACCATACAAAAACATAATCTGTTCTGAGGTTAATTACAGGTTAATCACAGTCGACCGACAAAAAATAACGGTAAATTCTTGATATGTAACCAAAATACTATAGGAAAAGTCAATTTTAAAGGAAATACCCGACGCGGAGCTAATGCTTAGTTCTACCGTTAACTTAACGAGTTAATGACATTTTCAAGATCTTTATATATATATGTATGGTCACATTTTTAACTCTAATCATACTAATAACACAGAGCATGACTGACAGGAACGTTAGGAGACCGCAAACCGACGCCAAGGCTGATTATCCACATTTCAAACGGTCTTCTCTTCCCTACTGTTACTTTCCTGTCTCTCCCGAGATGCAACTGATGGTTGCAAATCCTGAGTCCCACAAACTAACCCTATCGTAGGGAATAATACTGTAAAATCAAATCTTCCCCAAAATGTAATTCAAATGCAATAATGTCGTAACATGTACAGGATAATTAACGTCAGCTTAACTCGTGAATGTCTTACAATAACAGGTATAAAATATCTCCTACAATCTGCTTTCTGTGACACAAGATACCAAAATAACAAACAAACAAAAGATAGCAATTGCGATAACTTAATTTTCGTCGAAATTGCTCAAGTTGGATGGATTACAACATGATCGCATGAGACGGGATTGGCTAAATCTGAACTAGAAGCACAGTGGAATAAACGCAAAAATTCAGTATTTCCGATAAATCCAGAAAACTAAACATTTCAATTTTCCCCCATTTTCTTTTGACGTACTTCATCTGTTAACCTTTATTTCTTATTTCCCTCTTTATCTGACTGTACAACTCTTCTTACAGCCATTCATTTTACTTAGGATCTATTCACCTCTCTGGAAGAATTTTAGTTTTAATGCATATATAAAAGTTTCTTCAGTTGACCCTTCTTTCATAAACAAGACTTGAAACTTCAAGGTATGTTCCACGAGAAATTCTGCTCATAAATCTGGCTACTCCTAGTAAACGTACCCAAAAAAGTCTGACATCTGCTGTTCATGGGATGCTTCCTAGTATAACCTCATCCAGCTTAACCAAACCTAACATAATCAGCGTCCTAGCTGGCCTGCAGTTGCACAGGGCCCATTAATACTTCAAAACATGAATATTAATATAAGGTTCAGAGCAATCGCATTAGCGGGTGTCTGAGTTCACAGATAGAAGTTATGATTAAGAAGTTCATATTTGGACATGTTTCGAGGTATCCAGGATTGGAATTGAAGTATAAGATTCACGCCAAAAGCCAAGCGCTAGGGAGTATGAGGCTATTTAACACTGAAAATGTTGAAACAATTGTTAGGAGAGGAAGGAATGTAAGATGGAAGAAGAGAGTATGAATGGAAGTGTAGTAAACGGAATGAAAGGGGTCGCAGCTAGGGTACGCCGCAGATAACCTTATGTAATCCCTACAGTGCACCGCGTGACATCTACTGTTGGCATTACTGCCCTACGAGCTTGCAGGCAATCGGTTCTACCAGAGAGAGAGAGATTGCAGCAGCGAGAAAACGGGGATTACTTAAAACAGGTAACAAATGAGCCGAAGTTTCTTCGGCGCAATCAAGTTTGCTGTACAGCGTATGACGCTGTAAGAAACTCTCAGCCGCGGCCTTTGAAACTTTCAGCCACGGCCCAGTGGTGGCCTGTGTTGTTGGCACCTATAGCGGTGCCAAACGCACGATCATGGCTAAATTTAACCTTAAATAAAATAAAAACTACTGAGGCCAGAGGGCTGCAATTTGGTATGTTTGATGATTGGAGGGTGGATGATCAACACCCCAATTTGCAGCCCTCTAGCCTCAGTAGCTTTTAAGATCTGAGGGCGGACAGAAAAGTGCGGACAAAATAAAGTGCGGAAGGACAGACAAAGCCGGCACAATAGTTTTCTTTTACAGAAAACTAAAAAGGAAAATGGGAAAGGAAAGAAGCGTATTCTATATTCAGTGTTAACAACATATCTTGGGGATTGTATCCTCTATTAAAATTTTCATTCTTTGTAGAATTTAGGACCTGGATACGATTTCAACGAAATGCTAGGATTTAAAGTTGGATTATCTGAAAAGTTTATAAATTACCTACTTAAAAACGAGGAGAAAAGTGTTCAAACCCTGGTGATGCGTAAGGTTTCAAAAAGCGAACGAAGTCTGACCGTGTTCATTAACATTTGTTACGAAAGAATCGCCTTGTATACACGAAAACATGTAAGATTTTATGTACATTCACTCAGCTCATACCTACTTGCATACATATATAGATATGTATATAATATACATATATATATACTTATATTATATATATATATATATATATATATATATATATATATATATATATATATATATATATATATATATATTGAGAGAGAGAGAGAGAGAGAGAGAGAGAGAGAGAAGAGAGAGAGAGAGAGAGAGAGAGAGAATATCACTGAAACCAAAAAGAAATAGCAGAGAATTGTAAAGCGAAGTAAGCTAGCATGATCTAATTCTGCATTAAAATAATTGTTGTATATTCATATTTTTATTGATTTGTACTATTTACTTATTCCTTAAATTGTTCTTATTGTATTCTGTCTGGTTCATGATTTGGTAATAATAATAATAATAATAATAATAATAATAATAATAGTAGTAGTAAAAGCACTCCATACATGTTTAATACATCTACTGCCATATCCCAGGACTGTTCACCGAAGTAGGAACACAATTTGCTATACAATTTGCGGAGGGTCAATCTAATCAACGCCGTCTTTGATAATAATTCTATACGAATGTAACTACATACAGTAGACTACCATTCAGGACAAGATGCTCCTTCTATTTATTTTATTGTTAATTCTTTCTTTTATCATCATTATTTTGCTGTTATCTATTACGTAAGCATACTCTCTCTCTCTCTCTTGTTCTTTATTTTTATCATTACTTTATTATATATTACGTAAGTATATCCTCTCACTCTTCTCCCCCCGCATGTAAGGTGTCTTTCTTTATCATGAGTTCCTCGCTGGGTGAGCGGGTTTCGTTCTCAGCTACCACTCTGTTGGTCGCGAGCTCGAATCTCCGACCGGCCAGTGAAGAACAAGAGGAATTTGTTTCTGGTGATAGAAATTCATTTCTCGCTATAATGTGGTTCGGATTCCACAATAAGCTGTAGGTCCCGTTGCTAGGTAACCAATTGGTTCTTAGCCACGTAAAAATAAATCTAATCCTTCGGGCCAGCCCTAGGAGAGCAGTTAATCAGCTCAGTGGTCTGGTTAAACTAAGATATACTTAACTTTTTCTTTTATCATGAT
>NC_089791.1:51012882-51017882 GCF_040412425.1 Macrobrachium rosenbergii | reverse complement strand
CCCGCACATATCACCCGTGCCCTCCCCCACGCCAAGAATCACGCCGCTACCCACACCCCGCATGCTGCCCTTCCCAGCGGAACAAACTAAAGCCGCCTTCGCCATAAAGCTGCCGCCCTTCACTCACGGCAACCCATCATCATGGCTCTACAGGGTCGAGGGACAGTTCAGACTGGCTGGACTCACGGACGAGGTGCTACAAGCCGACGCCGTAATCAATGCCCTGCCGGAGGAGGTCTACAGGAAACTCGTCCCGTGGGTGTCTGCCACATGCCCCGTCACCTACCATCACCTGAAAACATCCCTCCTCGAGACTTACTCCCTGCCGATTGCCGAGAGGACCGCCCACGCCCTCGACCTCGTCACCAGACCGCGGCGTGACCAGAACATCCTGGAGACTTGGGGCATGATCCAGGACCTCCTCACCCTTCCCGGCACCGACAGCAGCAGTAGGCAGTCTGAGATCAGCCTATCGAGGGAGATCCTCCTCCGTCAGTTCCTCCCGGAGGTCCGAACACAGATCCTCGACCCTTACACCATGCCGCTCACGAGGACTTGATTAGGACGCCGCGAGCAGCTGACCTGACCGCAGCAGTGAAGCGCATCCACGCCCGCACACCCCATAAGTTCCCTTCAGCTGAGGATAGCGCAGAGGAGGAGATAAGCACTGCCTACCAGAAGGCGGCCATCATACCACCACAAGAAATCCCACTGACCTTGGCATTACCACTAGCGCGGTACGGTAAGTGACGCCAGAACTGCCAAAATCCATCCTGCCTATTCCCATCCAAAACGAGGCGGGCGGCTAACAGAACAGGCTGCCAAGGCAGCAGAGGAACCCAGGAGCCCAAACCACTAGGGCTTCACGCTCATGACACCTTCTCCGCAGGATGATGTTGGTCGACACCGCCGCTCGTCAATATTTTCCACCATCCAGAGACCGCGCGCCTACCGGACCCGCTGCCTTCCTGACGGGCCGCCAACGGGTCCCCATCCTCTCCTATGGTACCAGGCCTGCTGATCTCCACCTGGCCGGAGATATATGGAACTTCATTGTCGCAGACGTGAGGACCCCACCCTGGGTGCGGATTTCTTGCCCACTTCGCTGGCAGTCGACGTTGGTCGCAAGCGCCTCGACATGACTCCTGCCAGTCCTCCTGCTGGCACCGGGGGCCCAGTGTGCCAACCATCTGCTCCGGCTGCCCCACACCAGCACGCCCAGCTGCTGAAGGAGTTCTCAACGTTCAAACCCAACCCCGAGCCAGGCACCTGGAGCCCCAGCAAAGCACGGAATCTACCACCACATCAAGACGGAGGGCCACCTAATGCACCGGGTTCCGGAGGTTTCCGAGGCCGCGCCTCTCCCAGGAGGCTAAGGACGCCTCTCACCGGGAGATGGAGCAATGGGCATAAGCAGAAAGGCCTCCCAGCCCGTGGGCCTTCCTCCACATGGTGCAGAAACCGGATGGCTCCTGGAGACCCTGCAGCGACTCACAGGCCGCCAACCGCAACTGAACGGATCACTACCTCTGCCAAATATAAGATCTCGCGGCCTCTTCACGGGGGCCAAAATATTATCTAAATTAGACCTTTTAAAACCTTACTTCCAGGTTCCAGTTGCTCCAGAGGATATACTGAAAACTGCCATCATCATGCCCTTTGGGTCCTACGTCTTTGCCTTCTCTACTTTCGGACTGAGGAACGCTGGGGCAACTTTCCAGAGGCTGATGGACAGCATCCTAGGGGACCTGAACTTCTGAGTCTGCTACGTGGACGATATTCTAATTTTTTCCAGGTCCCCCAAAGAGCACCTGTAGCATATCCGGGTGGTCCTGCAGCGCCTGCAGGAGAATGGCCTCGTCGTCAGAATCGACAAGTGCACCTTCGGCGTTGAAAAAGCTGACTTCCTGGGCCACAAGATATCCTCGGATGGCGTCTGCCTGCTCGCATCAAAGGTCGCAGCCATCACCGGGTTCACACTCCTACCTCCGGCCAAGGTTGTCCAGGAATTCCTCGATGGTCAACTACTACAGGAGGTTCATCCGGATCGCATACACCATGGCCCCCTGATGGAGATCCTGAAGCGGCCAACCGAACAGTGTGGGGACCAGCCAGCAGCAGGCCTTCTCCCTGACAAAGGTCACTCGCCGAGGCAACCGCCTTGGCCTACCAGGACCTCCAACGCTCCAATCGAACGACGGATGCCAGCAACGCTGCTCGTAAAACCGTCCTGGAGCAGCTTGTCAGCACTCCTCAGCCCATCGCGTTTTTCTCACTGGGTGTTCAACATCAGGGAGGCCTGCTACAGCACCTTCGACAGGGAACTCGGCGCAGGTATCGGGCGGTACAGTACTTCCAAGTTCCTCCTGGAGGGTACGCCTTCACAATCTGGACGAACTACCAGCTGCTGGTCCATGCCTTCACTGGGCAAGGACGATGGTCTTCCAGGCAGCAGCGGCACCTCTCGGCCATTGGCGGAGTTCACCTGCTCAATCAAGTACCTCCTCGGCAGAAGAAACTCCTGTAGCAGACGCCCTTCTCCAGAATCGAGCCCAACGCGGTGCAGCTCGGGATCAACTACGCAGGATCTCGCCCAGGAGCAGACCGCGACTCCAGAGACTTCAGCCCACCGCACCGCCATATGTCCCTGGGGGCGGAGGATGTGGCCCCGCCTCCGGGGACCAAACTCCTGTGTGACGCCAGCACCGCCAGCTCGCCCCTGGTACCTGGGCCTCCTGCCGCCGCCTGGTATTCAACGTCATCCAGGCTGTCCCATCCCTCCGGCAGGACGACAGCCGCTGCTGACAGAGAAGTTCGCCTGGCATGGGATGCGGAAGGGATGTGAGGACCTGGGCAAGATAGTGTATCCGTGCCAAACCACCAAGATAGGCCTCACACTGAGTCTGGGGTAGGCGAGTTTCAGCCGGGAGGCGGTTTGTCACATACACATAGACGTCGCCGCCTCTCTTCCTCAGGTGGGCCAGATATCTCCTCACGATCATCGATCGCCAACCAGGTGGCCTGGAAGCGACGCCCATGCAGGAAGCCACCACCAGTGCATGCGCTGAGACCTCCTCTCCAGCTGGATCAGCCGGCCTGCGCCCCGACTACATAACCACCGACAGGGGCCCGACCTTTCCTGTCCGAGATGTGGTCCTGGCACACCTGGGTTAGGGACATCTCACCACACCACCACTGCCTACAACCCCGCAGCCAACAGATTGTGGAGAGATCCCACAGGTCCCTGAAGGCGTCCTCGCGGCCCGCTGCACCGCCTGAGGATTGAAGTACCAGCTGCCTTGGTCCTCCCGGGCTGAGAACCACCTCCCAGAGCCAACGTGCAACCTGTCCCGCAGCGAGAAAATTTATGGGAGCCCCTCGTGAGTCACAGGGGCGAACTAGTCACGAAGATCGGCACAACCTGTCAGTCCAGAGGCCGCGCACATGTCGGGAAGTTCGCCCTGCCAGCGGACGTGTACCGACAGGTCAACTGCCTTCATGCCTCCTGGCTTGTCCTCCACCAACCATGTCTTCGTCAGGGACGATGCCGTCCGCCCCCCCACTAACCAGGCCCTACAGGGAGCCCTTCCGCGTTGCCTCGAGGGGAACAACAAAGCTTTCCGCCTTGCCCTGCACGAAGGACGACTGGGTGTCGATCGACTGCCCTAAGCCCGCCTCCTGAGAAACAGCAGACGGCACGACGCAGCGCTCCTCGAGAGCCGTTGCCTCCGCAGCCAGGCCACCTCAAACAGAGGACACGGGGCCGCCCCCGAAAGCAACCAGCCACACCCATGGCCAGCCGCTCCCACTCACATCGCACCCCCCCTCTCACTTCACGGAGCCGCGGCACTCTTCAACGTCCCAGCAGATACCTGGACTAATCAGACGTTACCCACGTTTTGGGGGGGGGGAGTATTTGTAAAGTTCCGCTACGTGGGTCTTCTATGATGAACGACCCGTTTTCTATATACTGCTCCTATAGGAGTGGGTCAAGCAGGATCAGCCATACTGAATCAACCTCGCTTATCTATGTAAAATTGTACCTGTTATTAACTTATTTTGCATATGTTTCTTTTGCACATGTATTAGAATATTGTTAGATCAATCATTGTACATTTTCTTTTAACTCAACTTGTATTTATCCATTGTAATTATTGTCGAGAGTAATTGACTTCAGGTCACCAAGATTCTATTGTATTCCTCTGTGCGACGTCAGTCTGCCGCTATATAAACGGCTTGCGTCCTGAATAAAGTAGCAGTAACTTTTATTCCTGCTCATTATTTAGCACCTCTTAAATACTTTTAAGCAAGCTTTGTGAATTTTGTGTTGTTTTGCCTATTAAAACAGCAACTTCTGCGTATCATTTCTCCATGGTCACAGAGGACAGCGTTGTTCTGCTAAAAGGATCATGCAAAATAAGCTTCTCTGACTAACTCAAGAAAAAAAAAATTGAGAAGCAACAGTGAAAGATCGAACAATGTTTCTGGGGGAAAATGGCAACTCAACGTAGTAAAGAGAAATGAAGAGAACATATTTAGACATTACTGCGCAGGAAATAATGATGCAATCGATCCTCTGCACGTCCATTCAAAAGGACATATTGCAAATAAAACCTATGAAAGAGGGGAAACTATGTAATATCAATCCCCAAAGTTAACATTAGCTGACGTCTAGCGGCATATGGCAACTGTCCTCTGAGGAAATAACGTAAACATACATATTTTTCCCAACAAACCATGACAAAGTAGACTGGCAAATCAAGCCAGAATGAAAATTAAAATCAATCAATCAACAACTATAATCAAAGGACCAGTACGTAAGACTAATAACAAATGAACAAAAGGAAATTAGCAACAAACAAGCAACTACAATTAGAGTACCAGTACGTAAGTCTAATAACAAGTGAACTACGGCAGCAGAAGGCGTACCATCTACAACAAAGGCTAAAGCCAGCGTAAACTTCCAGAGAGCCCTTACAAGTGACGAGAGACCATAAATC
>NC_089791.1:50982882-51007882 GCF_040412425.1 Macrobrachium rosenbergii | reverse complement strand
AAATGCAAATATGACATAAACTACAAAGATTTTAAAATTATAGGCCAAACTCTAACGAACAATATTTAGCAATCTTGGAAACACTCTTTATTAAACAACTAGTTCCACAGTTAAACACCCAGTCTTCCTCAACACCTCTGTATCTCTCGTGAGTTTAAGTCAAGCTGAACCAAATAGTCACTCGGTCTGTGCCTTCAGCACCTTATGGTAGTTAATCCTTTGTACTTTTTTATATTATTTGTATATATGTATAAGTTTTTTTTTTTTACTTAATTTTAGTCCGAGTTTTTATTTTAACTTTTAACTTTTATTTTTATAGCTTGAAAATGGGACTTTAGTCCTGAAACAATCGCAGCAACAATAAAGTACCTTGAAAAGGAATAATGGAATGATCCTTCACCCTAACGTGCTGATGTCTACCGGTTGATAGAACCCTCTCAATATATATATATATATATATATATATATATATATATATATATATATATATATATATATATATATATATATATATATATACAGTATATATATATATATATATATATATATATATATATATATATATATCATAATATATGTATATATATTTATATACTGTATATATACAGTATATATATATATATATATATATATATATATTCATAATTTTCTATCTAGAGAATACAGTCAAACATAAACATTGCCAGTTAAATAATGCAAATTATTAGAAGCCTACAGTCTTCATTAAATTAGCACAATGAGTATCAGTCAGTAATCTCTACTTTAAAGGGCAAATATATAATAAGGATTAATCTTAGTAAAAAAAAAAGTCAGATTGAACACTTGTTTGTCAATACCATACATGCGAACAGTTACCTATTATTAACATGAGAAAGGGAAAAATATAGAATCTTATAGAAAGATAGCGTTAAATACTTCTTTTCCCTCTCTATGCGAAAAATTGTTGGAAGCTAACATATGATACTACTATAACACGGACACAGAAACACATACCTACATACATACATACTACATACATACATACATATATATATATATATATATATATATATATATATTATATGTATACACACATATACATACATCATATATGTATAAATACGAGTATACATACATATATGCATATACAAGCGTTATCTCTTACCCGATGGACAAATTAAATGACGAACAAGTCTTTGTGTGCGTTCATCATTATCTGAAAATATGGCCGTTCAAAAAATACGTGATACAAACCAACCTTTGTAGACTAACTTACTAATTAACGCTGCCCCATCTTTATTTATTCTTTCATAACTATCCTCTCCTCCTCCTATGCCCAAGAATGTCGCCCTGGTCGTCATGGCAACGCTAAAGCTGTTCTATGAGAGAGAGAGAGAGAGAGAGAGAGAGAGAGAGAGAGAGAGAGAGAGAGAGAGGTCTGACGTAACAGCCCGCACTTCGTCATATTACTAATAGGAACGAAAACAAGGCAATAATTCCGCGTACAGAGAGAGAGAGAGAGAGAGAGAGAGAGAGAGAGAGAGAGAGAGAGAGAGAGAGAGAGAGAGAGAGAGGGCATTATTGGTAAGGTTAGTGAAAAGCACTGGCTTCGTTAGTTTCGCATATGAAGTCACTTGAGAGAGAGAGAGAGAGAGAGAGAGAGAGAGAGAGAGAGAGAGAGAGAGTGGAGGTGTATCAACATGACAGTAAGTTTGTCACATAATACATTTCTGGTTACAAAACTGATCAGTAAGTGCGACGTCAATTCCCAAAACAAGACAGAAACACACAAACTTCACGGACAAAGTATTGTGACTGTCCTAAACGACTAAGTATCGAGAAATAATGTGAATCCCCTAAAGGACATAGTATTGTGAAGTACTCTTAATATTCTAAAAGAGAGAGTATGGTGAAATATTGTGAATCTTCTAAAGGACAAAGTACGGTGATACATTGTAAATCTTCTACAGGACAAAGTATTGTAAAGTACTGTGAATGTTCTAATCGACATAGTATTGTAAAGTAATGTGAATCCTCTAAAGGTCAAAGTATTGTGAAGTACTGTGACTCTTCTAAAGGTCAAGGTATTGTGAAGTATCAAGAATTTTCTAAAGGACAAAGTATTGTACAGTATTGTGAATATTCTAAAGAACAAAGTATTGTGAAGTATTGTGACTCTTCTAAAGGACAAAGTTTTGTGAAGTATTGTGATTCTTCTACACGACAAAGTATTGTGAAGTATTGTGAATTTTCTACAGGACAAAGTATTGTGAAGTGTTTTGCACTTTCTAAAGGACAAAGTATTGTGACTCTTCTGAAGGACAAAGTATTGTGAAATATTGTGAATCTTCTAAAGGACAAGGTATTGTTAAGTATTGTGAATCTTCTAAAGGTCAGCATATTGTGAATCTTCTAAATGGCAAAGTATTGTGGAGTACCGTGACTCTTCTAAAGGACAAAGTATTGTGAAGTATTGTGACTCTTCTAAAGGACAAAGTATTGTGAAGTATTGTGACTCTTCTAAATGACAAAGTATTGTTAATTATTGTGAATCTTCTAAAGATCAAAGCATTGTTAAGTATTGTGAATCTTCTAAAGGTCAAAGTATTGTGAATCTTATAAAGGTCAAAGTATTGTGAAATATTAAGAATTTTCTAAAGGGTAAAGTATTGTGAAGTATTATGAATCTTCTAAAGGGCAAACTATTGTGAAATATTGTGACTGTTCTAAAGGGAAAAATACTGCAAAGTATTGTGAATCTTCTACAGAACAAAGTATTGTGAAGTATTGTGAAGCTTCTAAAGGACAAAGTATTGTAAATTATTGTGACTTCTAAAGGACAAAGTATTGTGACTCTTCTAAAAGACAAAGTATTGTAAAGTACTGTGACTCCCCTAAACGACAAAGTACTGTAAGTATTGTGAATCCTCTAAAGGACATAATAAAGTGAAGTATTGTAAATCTTCTAAAGGACAAAGCATTGTGAAGTATTGTGAATCTCCTAAAGGACGAAGTATTGTGACTCTTCTAAAGGACTAAGTATTGTGAAGTATTGTGACTCTTCCAAAGGACAAGGTATTTTGAAGTGAAGTATTGTGAATCTTATAAAGATAAAGTATTGTGAATTTTCTAAAGGTCAAAGTATTGTGAAGTATTGTGAATCTTCTAAAGGACACAGTATTGTGTAGTATTATAACTCTTCTATAAGAGAAAGTATTGTTAAGTATTGTGACTCTTCTAATGGACCAAGTATTGTGACTCTCCTAAAGGACAAAGTATTGTGAAGTATTGCGAATCCTCTAAAGGACATAGCAAAGTGAAGTAGTGTAAATCTTCTACAGGACAGAGTATGGAGAAGTACTGTAAATCTGCTAAAGGACAAAGTATGTTGAATATTGTGAATCTTCTAATAGACAAAGTATTGTCAAGTATCGTAAATCTTCTAAAGGACATTGAATTGTGAATCTTCTAAAGGTCAGAGTATTGTGAAGAATTGTGAATCTTGTAAAGGTCAAAGTATTGTGAAGAACTGTGAATCTTCTAAAGGTCAAAGTATTGGAAAGTATTAAGAATTTTCTAGAGGACAAAGTATTGTAAAGTATTGTGAATCTTCTAAAGGATAAAGTATTGGGATGTGTTGTGACTCTTCTAAGGACAAAGTATTGTGAAGTATTGTGACTTCTAAAGGACAAAGTATTGTGAATTATTGTGACTCTTCTAAAGGACAAAGTATTGTGAAGTATTGTGAATTTTATACAGGACAAAGTATTGTGAATCTTCTAAAGGACAAAATATTGTGAAGTATTATGACTCTTCTAAAGGACAAAATACCGTGAAGTATTGTGACTCTTATAAAGGAAAAAGTATTGGGAAGTATTGTTAATCTTCTAAAGGACAAAGCATTGTGAAGTACTGTTAAATCTTCTAAAGGTCAAAGGTATTGTGAAGTATTGTGAATTTTCTAAAGGTCAAAGTATTGTGAAGTATTGATAATTTTCTAAAGGATAAAGTATTGTGAGGTACTGTTAATCTTCTAAAGGCCAAAGTATTGTGAATTACTGTGGCTCCTCTAAAGGACAAAGTATTGTGAGGTACTGTGAATCTTCTAAAGGACAAAGTATTGTGAAGTATTTTGAAACTTCGACAGGACTAAGTATTGTGAATCTTCGACAGGACTAAGTATTGTGAATCTTCGAAAGGACTAAGTAGTTCGAAGTATTGTGAATCTTCTAAAGGACAAAGTATTGTAAAGTATTGTGAATCTTCTACATGACAGAGTATTATGAATCTTTGAAAGGACAAAATATTATGACTCTTCTAATATAAAGGACAAAGTATTGTGAAGCATTGTGAATCTTCCAAAAGACAAAATATTGTGAAGTATTGTGAATCTTCTGATATAAGTCAACCAACCGGTGAATATTGGAAAACTCAAACTACAAAATCGTTTAAATGTAATTTTCTCTTCCAGAACAGGTAAAAACAATAACTGGCAACTCTGGGAAAATACAAGATAGAGATATTTCTATCACACGATTCAAACGGACGTAAATCTACGCTATATTCAGCCATATGCTATATTCAGGCAAAAGGCGACGCTAAATTCGATAACAACCCCGTCTCGCTCAGTAAATTTAGTACAAAGAGAATTCTTAAAGATGTTTCGTAATTTAATATTGCCTTTACGGATACTTCTCCCTTTCATCTGAAGGAATTCAAATCACTTCATTTTTCTGCTACGAGGTTCTTGAAAAGCGTAGGAAAATGAATCGTGACGTCGCTATTCGCTTCCTATTTGTATTTAAATTGTGCAACAGAGAGAGAGAGAGAGAGAGAGAGAGAGAGAGAGAGAGAGAGAGAGAGAGAGAGAGAGCATTATTTGTTAAGATAAGAGAAAAGTACTTACTTCGGTAGTTTTGTAAGTAACATTTACTGGTAACGTGGTTAGAGAAAAACTCTAACTGATTTCGTTATTTTTTTATATAAAGTTACTTAGAGAGAGAGAGAGAGAGAGAGAGAGAGAGAGAGAGAGAGAGAGAGAGAGAGAATTCCTCGAAACCTACTGATATATGAACATTTTTTCTCCTCATGAAAGCACTGGTAATTCTATCAGAATTTTTCTATTTTTCAAAACCACCAAACGATTAATCCTTATTACTATTTATTAGTTATTTTATGTAATAAGGTCTCTGTTGGATGGTCAGAGACCCGGGGTCCACACCAAGCCTCCTACACATTTTCACATCTCATAAAACTGCGCGCGTCCTGACTTTCATCTAGAAAATTACGTGGCATGACGATAGCAAGATTAACGCGCTCGCACTCTCTCTCTCTCTCTCTCTCTCTCTCTCCTCTCTCAAACAACTCATAATTTTGAAGTATTTTCTCTAACAAAACAAACTCTCTCAATCTCTTTCTCTAACTTTCTAAAGCTCTTTCTCTCTCTCTCTCTCTCTCTCTCTCCAGAACTAATACGTCACAGCGAGCAACACAGTACAAAATAATACTGGTAATTAGTTTAATGGCTTTCCAACATCAGATGGAATCTTGACTGCTCACTTGATAATTCACAGCAAATACTCAATACATTACAAAATTACTTCTTAATTACAACACAAAAACTGCCATATCTTAATTACTTGATGACTTACAACATGCAGCTTTTAAACAGTTAACGAATATTATAAAAGTATAATCCCAAAAGTATAATCCCAGTGACTGCATTTTATTCTGAAAACCTGGAAGTTAATACGCGGCCTGGCGCATGCGCAGGAAGCCTGAAATGAATCTACGTGAGCCGTCCTCTTTAAATAATGAATGAGGAAGAGAGATGCCTTCGTAAACTTACAGCTTTATATAAATAAATTAAAAGGCAGAGACACAGAGCGAAGGTTGCCTGTCCTGTACAAACGTTAATATTAAACTTACAGAGAGAGAGAGACAGAGATAAGAGAGAGAGAGAGAGAGAGAGAGAGAGGCCTGAAATCTTTTGATTATCATTACAGCCAGATATATATATATATATATATATATATATATTTTATGCAGAGACCTCAGAGAGAGATAACAGAGAGAAGAAGAGAGCACAGTCTTGCAAATTTTTTCCTCGTGTTGATGTTCTTTTTTTCAAATTGCTATTATTTACTTCCCTTCAGTGGCAAGCATTACAACATTCCCGCTGAGAGGGATTAATGATGCTTTATTTCCTATGAACTTACCAGCTGTTTCCTTCAGTTTATAATCATTAATTAAATTTGTTGTTGCGTAAATCGGCCATCTTTTGAGAGATTACTTTTCACGACGGTTAAACCATCTTCCTCTGGCTGTATTTATTATTTTTTTTTTAAGTTAAGACCTTTGAAATTAATGTCTTCTTATATCATCGCCTTGAGACAGCTATCTACAACAGACATTGTCTGTCCGGCTTAACTAAAATTACGCAATTACAGGAGATGATTCTTCTTCCCCTGATCTCTCTCTCTCTCTCTCTCTCTCTCTCTCTCTCTCTTACGTAAGGAGCCGACTAATGAAAAATGTTTCTCCTTTCGTTTCGTTTTCTTACTGTTGCCTTATCCCTACTCCCCTACTCATAATCCTCCTCCTAACCCCTAGCCCCCGCCTCATGTACCCTCTTCAGGTATTGATCAAAATCTTGACAGAGAGAGAGAGAGAGAGAGAGAGAGAGAGAGAGAGAGAGAGAGAGAGAGAGAGAGAGAGAATGTGAGTTTTAAATAGTGAGCTACATCGTGATAAATATGATTTGTATTTGTTGGTGGTAGAAACTACTCATTGTTGAAGTTCTTGGAAAACGTCTTTGTATTCTGTAGGACTAAAGATAAGGTAACGATAGGATAAACTAAGTAACAACAGTAAATTAAGAGAGTAAAGACAAGATGAAAATGAAGAAAAGAAGCGGTACAGTATACTGGAAATATGGCAATAGAAAAACAAATTATTATGGAAATAGTATAATAAAAAAAGACTCAGTATTGAAACACGAGAATAAAAACATATACGGAAAATAAAAAAAGAATTAATAAAAAAAAATTGAAGTAAGAAAAAGTACTGAAAGAAATTGCTATGACTAAAAAATTTCACAGAAAAAATATCGGTGATATTTGCGAAGTGTGGAATAAACTAGTGATTCTGCTTACAAGTTCTCATTTATTCTACGGTCCTTTTACTTATGCAGAGAGAGAGAGAGAGAGAGAGAGATAAGAGAGTTCTAAAATGCAAGAAGTTTTCAAATGAGAGGTAATGTAAAAGGACAAGCGTGTATATACATATAACATACATACATACATATGCATACACATACATACATTTATATATATACATATATATATATATATATATATATATATATATATATATATATATATATATATATATATATCTAAATGGGATATATGTGTATCTGAATGTAATTATCATATACTTATTTACCTTACTTGAAGACTTTGAGGTTAAAATAATTAAATAAATAAATAGACTGATGTATAAATATATCATGACAACCCAGCACAACAAACAACAGACTGTTAAGAAATACCCACTTCTAAAACCACGTAAGATCATTTTTACGTACAATGCTTGTACACATGCACATATGCACAGTGTCATGAAAACAATCTACAAGGTCACTGATTTTTGATGGTCAGACCACACTGACCTTTAAATCAAGGTCGATTAATTCTCTTTCCAGAATTCAATGGAAACTTTGGGCCTCAAAACAACCTTGCAACGCTCTAAAGAGTCATTTGTGACTGTGGAAATAGGTTTTTTCCTATGAACATTTATGAGGATAACATCATAACATGGAAAAACATCCTGGTCGGTTCACATTTATGTATTCAGTACACACATACACATACACACACACACACACACACATCTGACTCTTCATCCACCATGCACCATTATGGATAAGCTACGGGGTCGGCTGCCTTAATGCGTATTCTCCGACCGCTTCTAATAAAGTACCTTCCTCAGTTAATCCCTTATTCTCTAAACCCTCTCTCACTATCACACCATCTAATCCTTTGCTTCCCTCTCGACCTTATATCCCTGACAATGTTCCATTCAGTCCTATTTCACCCCTTGCTCCTCCCTCACACATCCTCACCATTAAGTCCAAACCATCTCGTCTTTACAAACCGCTCAAACTCGACTCTTTTATGAAATCAGTAATCTTTACCATTCCTGCACTAATAGTGTCTTCATTTTTCTTGACTCATCTAACAGATCCTCAGAATCACACACACACACACACATACTATCTACATATATTATATATATAATGTCTTTTACTGTAATACCACAGTGTAATATGAATATAAGAAGGCCCATAAAACACTATTTAGACATTACAACCCATATTTTCTGTAAAGCGTATGGTTGCAACGTTCAAATAATCTTTTATGGGCCCATGCATATTCATATATATATATATATATATATATATATATATATATATATATATATGCCATACATAATATATATATATATATAATATATATATATATATATATATATATATATATATATCTACATATTATGCATGTATGTATGTGTATTTGGATTTGTGTTTGATGTACTTGCACATGTAAAAAGTTGCAGCCTATTCCGCTCACAAAATCGTATCACCTAGAAGTTTGTTTACTCTCTCAATAGCCAAGTTCAGTATCCCCTTAAGAGAACATTTTTTCATATTATAACTGCAAACGAATGAGTCCAGATTCATAGGGTCCAAAAGGGTATGTTGATATTTACCAAATACTCATACACGCATACTAAAGAGAGAGAGAGAGAGAGAGAGAGAGAGAGAGAGAGAGAGAGAGAGAGAGAGAGAGAGATGCTGACAGGTATGTATCTGTAAAGTTTATGGTTATTGTCCTTACTAATCCCTTAAACAAGCTTTGAATTCCTAGTAAAATTCTTTGTTGCTTTGATTGACACGAAGCTGAAAATTTCTACCAGGACCCCCCCTCCCACCCCCTCTTTAATAAACCAGAAGTTCAGAAACTTGTGAATATTCCCATAAGCCTTAAACATCCAAAGTTCTGACATCTTAGGCATATTCACTTAAAAATTCGCTAAACATCAAAAAGAATAAACTGGTAAGACTAGTTAACGAAGCGCGGGAAACGAGGCGTGATTGGAAAAAGTCGCCCTATTTTTATCCGTCTGTTTCGTGAGAGGACGATAATTCGAGGACAATAATTCTACACAAATTAATCTAGGACAACAATTCTAGGAGAATAATTCACTCAGTCCACGAGGCTCAGAAGGAGAAGAAAGAATTAAAAGAACTCAAACTCATTTACGATTTTAAGGAAAAGCCTTTTCAAAAAGGATCGTTACAGTGGCCGGCTATGTCTGTGAACAGACGGTTCATTATCTGTATAAGTTGTGAGAAATGTGTTCGTCAGTGGACTTTCTTAAAATTTTATTCATATTAATATTCATATTCATATTATTATTCTCGATGAAACTGAGAAACCCAACCTTGACAACAAGACATGCAAGGATTGTACAGAAGAATAAAGTGCTCCCGGCAGGGGCTCGTGGGAGTGCAATATTATTCAGCAAATATTCATTAAAAAATTTCCATTTGTACAAAACAACTCGACATCAAAAAGGAATAAAAAAAAATAATCACAAGAGAGAACCGAAAACAATTCCCAACGAGATATCCCAATAAACCTCGACCTATCGTAAACGTAAAAGAATGTAACATTTAAGCAATCATGGCAACCCTTTGCACAGTAGGAAGAAGGAACTCAACCCATTCGCTCTGATGGTAATCTGGTATTAAGCAGCCCCAGTGAACACAGCTTTTAAACAATGAGATCCATCACACAGCGCTCTATCAGAAAAATACTCATGTAACCTAAATTTGACTTAAATCTGACACATTAATAGCAGAAATGAACTAAGTCTAACAAGAAAGCAGCCTAATATGTCAAGTAACCCAAATAACTACAACCCTTTACGTAAAGTAGGCCTAAGGAACAGAACCAAAAAGGCAAAGAAGTGCCAAAGAACGGAACCTGATAATGTAAAGTAGGCTATAAGAACACTACCCAAAATGAACGAACTGAATTTGACAGCAACTTGAACCTCAAGTTAAACCAACTGAAAGCATTGTACAACTGACTATTGTAAAGTAGGCCATATGAACACGGCCTAAAATCCGCGACGGCAACAAATCGAAAAGTAGGCCTAGAGATCTCATAGCATTTATCTAAGAGGTTAACAACTGTTCACTTTGCCTTGCACGTGGAGCTAGCTCTTTTGGACGCTGTAAAGGGACGAACCTTTCAATTAATCATTAAACATTCAATAGGACTAAGATCCAAAGGTCTTTTCCCAAAGGGGAAATGAGATCAGGTGCACCGTACTGCAAAGTACTCTCCAAAGAATCTTTGAATAAACAAATCTCTCCCAGTCTAAGCTACATAATCACGGACAAATGGATAGAATCCATTAACTATGGGCAGCACGACTATCAGTATCTATATTTTTTTCTCACCTGAAAATGCTATACAGGATAGGACTATACGTTTGAAATCCATATATACTCGTAGTTATTGCACTGTCTGGTTAGCCTAGTTTTCATAGACAGGAAATTTATTGAAAACTTAATTGAGTAACAGGTCCCAGAGCGAAGGATAGTCGCCATTAATGGTGCGTATGTTGAAAAGGCAATGTGTACCAAACTGTATTTATGGGAACGATTAAATGTGTAATTCGGTGTTAATGAAATGCAGTAGTTCGTGGCTATTGAGGCGAATTACATGTGCCGCGTAGAAAGAGACTGAAAACGGATGAAATAAAAAGAAATTTAGGTACGAAGAAAATGTAAAGATGGAAATAGGAGTTTAGCAGCAGTCTGACTATCTGGAGAGAATGCAATGGGAGGCGGACGACAGTCAACAAGAAAAAACAGTAAATACCGCCGAAGTTCTTCGGCGCAACGAGTTTGTACAGCCGCCATGTTTATAATCAAGGCCAGGGAAATAGATTCATCTTCGGTGGTCTCGGTAGAAAGTTGTATGAGCCGCGGTCCAAGAATCTTAACCAGCCCGGTGGCTCATCTTATATCGTTGCCAGAAGTACGATCGTATTAATTTAACCTTAATAAACTAAAAACTACCGGAGGCTAGAAGGCTGCAATTTGGCATATTTGATGATTGGAGGTGGTGATCAACACCCCAATTTGTGGTTGCCCTCTAGCCTCAGTAGTCTTAAGATCTGAGGGTGGAAAGAAAAAGTGTGACAGAAAAAGTGCGGACAGAATAAAAATGCGGACGGACAGACCAAAGCCAGCACAATAGTTTTCTTCTACAAAAAACTAACAAGTGGTGTGACCTCAAATTACGAGATGTTGACCTGACACATGAGCCTACTTGTGGTTGTATAATAATAAGCAAAGGTGGCTCATCCTTCATTTAGTGGTTAAAACATGAATGTGGCAGTGACTGTTGCCTTGTTTTTCCTACAGCCAACCAACTAAGTTTATATATATATATATATATATATATATATATATATATATATATATATATATATATATATATATATATATATATATCTATATCAACCAAGTCTGCAGGCAATGCGTTCTGATCTTAGACCAAACCCTTTACTCTTAATTATGAGAGATCTTATTCTTCTTTTAGAAATTAAAATAAAAACAATTATAGACAATACTAGATTTCATACAGAAAAATGACAACGACGAGTCTAAATATCAGTAGATGATAAATGATGACGAAAACCAAAATCATGTTTTACAGGAGACTTTATAATGATTAAATAGCGGAGCTTGGAATGTCAAAAGGGCATGTAGCCGGACTCTAGAAAGTCCTCTTGAAGTCAGGAAATAAAAATAAAGGTCTTCATTATGGCTTTTCGGGAGCTTCCGGTGGCCGTTAAACAGAGGAGGGCGTGTTGCTGGGGTGGGCGTTGTTGATTGGGGGAGGGAAGGGGGAAGATTTAAATCCAGGAGCACCTCAACGAACTAGTCCCAGTTAATGTCTGACCATCGTGATTTAACCCTCTTCCCACCTCTGGGCGCTCGGGCGCAAAACCCTATTCCCTGATTAGATTAAAATGGGCTACAAGCAGACGTGGGGGTCAATTATGGATCAAATTGACGCTGATTGAAAGGTCAGACGGGGGCTGGAGCTGTTCTCTTTAACGAATAATATCGAATTGGAGTGGCTTCAGTTAATCGAACTGAATGGAGCAACAATGGATGCAAATAATTTTATAGTTCCTAGTTGTTTACGACAATTATATGCAACACGTTAGGTGGAAATATAACAGATATACATATACAACCAGTCTTCGATGTTTTAATTGTTGTTGCTTTAGTTTTAGCTGGCCTTATGTCAGCACGGGCTCTTGCTCTTTGGAAGCCCGTAATATCTTCAGTGTGTTTTACATTATCTATTTTCCTCCTATGTTGCATTTTAATTGCTATTTAACACTGGTTGTATAAGATTATATCAGAAATACCTCAGATTTTTCTGTTGTAAACTAGGAAATCTTAGACCGATTTTTTTTCTAATCACGAAAAACAGGGCCTTGATAATTTACTTTTTCAAGCAAATGACCTGTTTCTATGAATCGCTAAGCGCATGTTTCTTTAAAACAAAACGTACGTGACCTGAAAAAAAAAATCAGCTGTTTGGTAACAATATTAACTGCAACACCAATCTCTAATGATTAATTAAACAATGAAGCAACTAGGCAAATTATAATTCGTCAACTGGTGCACTGTAGGCATTACTTAGGTTCTTGGCAGCGTCCCTTCAGCCCATAGCTACAACCCTTTCATTCCTTTTATTGTAGTTCCATTCATACTCTCTTTCTTCCATCTCCTAACAATTGTTTCATAGTGCAACTGTGAGGTTTTCCTCCTGTTGCACCTTTCAAACCTTACTGTCAGTTTCCCTTTCGGCGCTGAATGGCCTCATAAGTCCCAGCGCTTGGCCTTTGGCCTAAATTCTCTATTTTTTTCCAACACCCCTACCATACCAGAAAAACTGAGAGCAAGGTTAGCTTTTGAGTAAAAAAAAAAATCCAATATTTCTCCCATGCATTTCTCATAAGGAAGAAGGACTCAGAAAAAAAAAAATAGTTTTTGGGTCTGGCCAGTCTACCGTGTCTTCCACGTACTACAAAAGCAAAAGAAAGGTTTCTCTTTTAGGTCTGAAAAAATATATATATTTATCTCCCGGGACGTTCACTGTTTCTTCAACATTATACCTCCCAAAGAAGTCAAGAACTCTGGAGGGAGAGAAAAAAAGTTCTCTTTTGAGTATGAAAAGTTTCAGCAGTCATTCCTTAGATCCCTAAGGGCTGACGGTTACGTTCTCATGGAAGTCTTCTGAAGACCTACTGATTTGCATACGTAATTTTCGATAACTTTGACGACTCTCTTGAGCTTTCTCTATCCCCAATTCACTTCTCTTTGCCTTTCAAAGCCTCTCAATACCTATTGGATTCTTTCTCTACCCCCAACGTTATTATTCCCCCGCTGGTACAATTCGTTAGGCATATGACTACAAATCGTCTTAGTAGGCCTGTCACTAAAAAATCTTCAGTCTTCGAGCTTTTGTGAATTTGGTTGCGCCATCTTAAAAAATGTCTGACATCCTGCAAATCACATATCATTTCTCTGGATTCAAATAGGCCTACAGCCACATAACTCGCTTACACAGTGCTTTCGATAAATCTATCGATCACTGACCTCTTCCGTAAAAGTTTGGGTCACTTGTGTTTGTCATTTTGATTATATACTCCATCATTTTCCAAAGTCACATCAGTTTTTGTGATCTTTCTCTGTGTTTATTAATTATGATATTCTCTTCCATGACTCTTTATACATTATTGTTTGTAAGTCGTATCTGTTCGTTTTTTAAGACATGCTCAGAATCTCTCATTTGTTTTCTCGACCAATCCTCCTTATCGTACTCATGCGCTTATTCTTTTACTCTCCTCTCGATTTACCTCTATGTTAACGTACAATTCCTCCTCCTCTTTTTCTTCTTCTTTTTCTTCTTCTTCTTCTAAATGGTCCGGGCTATATATGGGTATCAGGTTACACATCTCATCGCTATCTGCATCTGAGAAAAGATGACAATGCGTTCACAGACCCATTTTATTAAAATACTCGTTGCTCAATGCCACCATCTTCCACATGACCTATTAGCTGAACGTTCGTAATGCATGTATACTTTCAAATAACATGTATACTTTCAAATGCATATACAAGCAAACACCTACGTAGTTTTCACGCTAGATAACTTATAATCGATTAATCATGTAACTTATACAGTATATACTGTCGGAGTACGAATAAATCTGGGCTCTAGCAATAAGTTCGCCTTTTCCCGGCGAATTGCGGCATATATCAGCATTATTTTTCCTCCAAACGTTATATTTTATCACTAAGTCTAAGAAATAAAAATACGATTCCTTTTCAGTAAGTCTAAGGATTAAATACCGTGGAAGCGTGATGCGAGTTTCCATGAGTGTCTTGACGGAGAAAACTTCAAGTGATAATTCAGAATATGGGGAGTCCAAACACGTCTTAAGGACGCTGCTTCAAACTTCAAAAGTTGCGAAGGATGGAGAAATAACATATAAAAATAAAACATTACCAGTCACTGCGCACGCCATTCACGGCATCACTTTGCATTCCATGGCATAAGATTATTTAATATCTGCGCAAGTCTACAAGGCCGCATCAGAAAATCAAGAGATATTTAGTATGGTAAAAAGATGGAAATTCGTGTCTAAACGCAATTGCTGGTAAGGCTTTTCATCATGACTACTAGTCCGGAAAATCTCCCATAAATTACTGGTCTTAAGCTCACCAAGATTCTATTCCGTTCTGTCTTTCTGCATTACATTAAAGTTCTGTCCTGTCACTTTTCTACGAGTACGATTTCAGTTGGTGTTCCAACACCCTATTTAACGAGTAAAACAGGTCTACCGTATACTAAGCTTTTTACATACACATATTACGATATATATATATATATATATATATATATATATATATATATATATATATATATATATATATATATATATATATATATATATATATATATATATATATATATATATAGAGAGAGAGAGAGAGAGAGAGAGAGAGAGAGAGAGAGAGAGAGAGAGAGAGAGAGAGAGTACCTCACCTTTAGTCATGATTTCAAGGCTCTCCTCTCATGACCGTTAAAGCTGACTGGTCTACGATGAGCTTCTCATTAATAAAATTGTTAGCAGCGTGTTCAAGAACATAGAGATAAATTTACTTTAAAAAACGCCAGCATCTTTGAAAGTACTTGATCAATTAGACAGAAAGCACTTGACCAATCAGATAAAAGGCTTTCAAGCAATCGAGTAAAAAGTAGGTCATCAGCAAGATAGTAATTAGGTAACCGAAAAGTTATAAAGTATTTCCCTGATTTAAACCAGAAAAACTATTTACCCAGTCAAATGGAAACACTAAACCTGTGGTTCTCAACCATAGGGGAATTCCCCACTAGGGGGGAATTTCGGATTTTCGGGGTTGGGGGGGATTGTGACCACAGATTGGCACGCTCAAACTGGTTCTAAGACCACACAAAACGCAGTGTGCATCGGTCCGCACTACTGACAGGTCACGCAGGCCTATCTCTCCGCTAGCTTGTGTGTTTGTGTCAGTATTTTGTTGCATGTTATTTGCAATGCACGTTTAGAGGCAGACTGTGCCTTCACTTCCTCATTCAGGGAGTGAAAGCTAATTTTCGGAAAGGGTTGGGGGTGTGAAGAAATTCTGACATATGGTGAAAGGGTGCATGGGCCAAAAAAAAAAAAAAGTTGAGAACTACTGTACTAGACCAATCATATTCACATGCAAAACAGGTTGCTCCATTCTTTACCTTTTTTTGTGCATTTTATATTGTGTTTAATTTGCATGTCTAAACACCCACACAGCTGTTTCCAACAAAAGTGTTTTTTAAACTCAGGATGCATGTATTATCAGTTAATATGTCTGTGCTACTATCAATTTTCTAACACAATTTTCTATTTCATTTTCGATTTACTCCCGGCAATGCTATACATAACCACACACATTATATATATATATATATATATATATATATATATATATATATATATATATATATATATATATATATATTTATTTATATATATATATTTATATTATTTATTCATTTGTATGTATGTATGGTAGGTTTTATACAACCTCAATACGTCACTTAGATCACAGAACGGAGATTGAATTGCTTCCTTAATGAATTGTTGACTACAGAAAATATCTAAAAAAAAAAAAAAAAATCAACTGATGACTGAAGGTACTGTAAGCCATGAGACGATTCGCAAAGTTTTAGTCGACGAGGAAGTTGTGCAAACCACAAAACTTCGAAAGGCTGAATTCGGCAGATAATAGCTGACTGAATGGACTGGCAAACTCCAGTGACTGGTGAAAGTCTGTACAAGGAGTAGGTTCTCTTGGGTGGGTGGGCATCTGACCCACCAACCGAGACAGAAAAAATAAACTGATCCGAATTACGGTCAAGGGGAACGGTCCAGAAGATGAAATACACAAAACCAGTTTACAAGATTTGTTTAAATATTAACCATTTTCCAAATCAAAATTTCAAACGCGTGTTTCCAACATAACACCTAATAAATGCAACGAGGTCCAAATTACATAACGAAAGCAATGGCTGTTCTTCTTTAATGCAGAGACTGAAAGTCACCTTTCGTCGAAGGAGATTTCCTCAAAAACTCATTCCGAATAAACGGAACTGGGAGGAGAAAAAAGTAAAAAGGACAAAAAACAAGAAATACTGGGTAGCCATCGCTCCGCTCCAGTTCAGGGTCGACAGTTCCCCTTAAAGGCGCCTCCCTCCCCCTCCCCAACACCAGCATAACCCCACCCCCTCAGTGAGCATTCAACAACCCACATATTGTGGAAGAGGCAGCGGGGCGGAGGAGATCGGTGTCAGTAGAGCCACCAGGGCAGAGACAGCTTTAAGGAGAGTCTGGGACAATAAACTCGACGGTAGCTGCGACACCACTTTGCATGTAGTCAGTTTCAATTGCCTTCTTTCGTTTGCTTTCTCAAAGCATCAAGATGGACAAAAGCGTCGATAACATTCGAAGAAGGACAGACAACTGAGTCTAGATGCATTCGTTCTCCGAGTCTCTGTCCATTTTAAAACTCCGATACAAACAAATAAGTCTCCTGAAGTTTTGGGAAAAACAAAACAAAACAAGCAGATACGGGAGAAGGAACGCGCACCTTATCCATAAAACGAATTCGTCTCGTATTTCGCTTCCGTTTTTAAAACAACAAAATAAATGTGATAAAAACTATTTTGGGAGGCACTAACATACCAAGAGCCAGTGAGGGAACTTAGCCTAGCTTTCAGGATTAACGATTTAAGAGGAAATACGACTGAACACCCAGAACTGAAATTTAACCCTTCAATTCAAAGGTTAAAAACATCAGCAAAAGAAAATGCGTAGATTCGATGGAAATTGTATTTCATTTCTATCAGCCTCAGGCAATGAACTTTGACCTTTGAACTGACAGACACTTCTAAAATAATACCTTCGAAGCGTTATATAGTTTGTGCTACAATTAATGTTAATGAATAAGCGTTATATAGTTTGTGCTACATTCATTTAGTGCTAATATAACTAAATTCACATTATCCCCAGTTTTCCAAAATTACTAAGTTTTTAGTAGATTTGAATGTTATTAAAAGATTTCTGTCCCTCTGCTTACTTTTACCTTACCTAAATCATTTGTTATCTGTATGATTATTCAGTAATAATATACTGTTAATTTGAAACTAATGGTCAATATCGTCGGCCGACATCATAGAGTCTTCTATCTTGCTTCTGATTGGCTGATGCATTTAAATTGTAACCCCTGGTTGGCGGTGAGCAGCATGAGATCCCCCAATCACGATAGGCCTTAATGATGTCGTCTGTGGATATTTACTCTCAGCTGGCGCCCATTCCCTACCCTCCCAAGGAAAAACATATCACATTTAAGAACTCTCTCTCTCTCTCTTCAAATATTTGTGAGCTTTATTCTGAAAATGTGCTCCGCAAGCTAAGTCTTTTCGTCTTGTTCCACTGTGGTGTGTGTACATAAAGAAACAACCGGACAATAATAATAAGAAAGACGCTAATGTAGTGAGATCATGAAACGCTACCCTGTTTTTTATTATTACCTCAGGGGAAAAAATTCCTGAGAAGCTTTTTTTTTTTTTGCCTAAATGGAAAAAATATTCCAGAGAAACTTTTTCCAGGGGAAAAATTACTTTGAAGCTTTTTTTTCTCACCAAAAACAAAAATTCCTGAAGCTTTTCTTGCCTCAGTGGAAAAACATTCCAGATAATGTTTTTTTTTTTTTTTTTGGTTCAGGAAAAAATTCCTGAGAAACTTTTTTTGCTTCAGGGGAAAAAATAGAGTATCTTTTTTCTCAGGTGAAAATTCTCGAGAGGCTTTTTTTCCTTAACGGGAAAACATTCCAGGGAAGCTTTTTTGTCTCAGGAAAAAACATTATAGAGAAGCTTTCGTATGCCTCTGAGGAAAAAAACACGACAGAGAAGCTTTCTTTCTCTTCAAGGGAAATTCCTGAAAGCTTTTTTTTAGGTAAAAAACATTCCAGAGGTATTTTTTTCTTACTCAGGGGGAAAAATTCTGAGAAGCGTAAAATCCCGCAACACAAACTTCTGAGGTGTGACTAATGACCTCATAGTTCAAAGACTTTTCACCCGTTTCCTCTACTCTGGACGGACCAACTTTGCCAGTTTCTCTCTGCTCCTATTTGGTCTTTTATTCGGCTCTTGTTCTTGGTTGCAACCCTAATAATACCAGGGGCAACATCGAAAGTATTAATTATTGGTTTATTACTGTTAGCTGACGTGGTGAGTTTGAGTCTGCTTTCGTGAATCTTAACTACGCTGATTTCTTGTCGTTTTCGGCAGTTTGGGGCAGAAATGACACCTAGTTCAACTGCAACAATCTGTAAATAGTTAGCAATACGGAAATGAGTTGAGGCCTTGCTTTGATTCCAGATTTTTACTCATTTATTGTCTAAAAGTTTCTTCAGTTTATAATCCGTGCCACTCAGTGACGAATTCTTAAAGTGTCTTTGGCTACTTTTCGCAAAATTTGTCCCATCTTACTGCCAAAGATGACGGTGAGATGGGGCACGCCAGAAAATATACTATCTTAGTAAAACAATTTATGTCTTTTTTCTGGGGAGAACAGAGTCCTTTAAAGTATCTGTAACGCCCGGAGGGTGTTTTTCATCACCAAGAAACACAAGAGGATCGTTAATGATAGCTTTCAAAAAAGTGAGTTTTGTATTCATGGAAATTTTTTCAAATTGCATAATCAACAATAGCATGCAAAGTGAAAATTAGTTTACCTTGAATATACAAATATATTGTAGAAATATTAAACTAACACAAATATTCTGTGAGAACAAAACATCCATACGCTAGATTATATGCATTAAATAAATTAAGTCTAATTCATCCACAGCATCTAAAGTAAAATACGTTCGATAAACGGAATGTTTTTTGAGTCGCAAATATTTTACCTTACAATAGAACTTAACGTTGATATTAGCATACGGGGTGATTGTGGCAATGTAAACTAGCAATGTATACATGTGTACTTGGTGACAGTGATCAGTATATTAGCAGTTTAATGTTAATTAAGCTCTTTAGTATCATGAGTGATTGTGGTCTTTGATGCATAATGGCATTTATGATTGAAAGATACTACCTCTTTACGGGGTCGAATTATATTTATTGTTACTAACTGATGCGGCAGATTAAACTTTGTCTTCTTGGATAGTTATGAAATGATATATATAATATATATATATATATATATATATATATATATATATATATATATATATATATATATATATATATATATATATATATGAGATTGTTGGCGCTGGAAGCCGGCGTTGCTGTCTCCCCTACCCTCCCAATCCCCTACCTACCCCACCCCCAGCCGGGGCGGACAAACAGGTTTGCAGGATGAGGGTGGATTTCTCCCCTACCCTCCTGTTCCCCTGCCTATCCCCACCCTACCCAGGGCAGATACACAAGATCCACTCACATTTTATTATTATAGATTTCAGGAATTAACTTTACTGGTTGGGATATATATAGTATATATATACTGTATATGCATATAATATATACATATATATATAACAGCTGATTCAAATTTACTACTGACAATAAACAACCGATAGTGAGCTTAGCAGCTCCTAGGCAATGTTCTCAAATATTCACAACATGAAGAGCATTTACCTGTCAATATCATTAACAGTTTCTCTGTGGGGGGCACAGTACCTGGAGAAGAAGCCGACACATACCTGAAAGACGAGAAACATCTGAATTAATAAGGTACTCATTCATGGCAACACTGCTGTCGTCTCTGTTGCTATGTAAAATCGATGAGTAACTTCAAAGGAATGACAAACTTCAAACGAACCTAAATTTTTAATTTTTGTTTTTTGACATTTCTTGGTCTCTAATTCAAGCAGCGCTTTTATCTTGTAGCTAAGAGCGGCCAGCAAATCTCCAAACCCAGCAACTATTTTTATCCGAAGAGGTGATCGATGTAGGTTACCAAAACTAAATACTGCTGCAACAGCGATAACAAAGGATAATAATAGCAGAGCAGATTCTCATATCAATAGTTATCAGGATAAAATAAGCAGTCTTATAAAAGTTATCTTGAGATACACACACACACACACACACACACACACACACACACACACATATATATATATATATATATCAACACACAATCACGTGTGGAACAGAAATAAATTTTCTGATATCATATATCATCTCTCATATAACGCCCTTGCTTTCCACCTGAGACCAATTCGATCCCCGACGTGAGTCAGAAATTTATTTATATATATATATATATATATATATATATATATATATATATATATATATATATATATATATATATACTGCACTGCGAAGGAAAGTGGAACAATGGAGTGGTGCTAGGCCTTTCGACTTGCTGTCCTTTACTTAGCAGACTGATAAAAATATAAAAATAAGTTTACAAAGAATGCTCGTACAAATGACAGATGGGAATTATAAAAGAAAATATGTACCTGGAATCCAACACAGCTGAATTATCAGTAGACCTACTAAAACAAAGGTAAATATTTAAGAGGTTTTACAAAAGATTAGGCCCAACTGCTCGGAAGCACGGACAAGTCAATTAGAAGATTATACAGGGAAAGATACTGACCACCAAAAAATGAGTGTGGAAAGAATAAGCTGATCACATATGTTATAAAAGTACAGCTCAATAATGCTCCTTATGGTAAGCAATAAAAATTTTTGCAAAGTGAACATTTTCACAAAATAAATATATTAAACATGCAAATGCATAGAAAATATATATAAGGTAACTAACTAGTAATTAAGTCAGTGATTTTATCTTAAAGGTTATTCTTGAACATTTTACTAATACATGGGTCCAAATAATACATGCCAGGGATACGGTTGAAATTACAACTGCAAGTCATTGTTAAAATCTTTTAATGTCAACCTGGTTTTTTCTTACAATAACACACCAAAAAGAATGTTAATAAAATATAGCCCTAAGGAAAGCAACAACTTATATATAAAATTCCACGCTTGGACTGACCCTCTTTTTATATTGGCCAGTCCAGTAAGGATTCAGCAGTACGAATTAAACAACATAAGTATTCTGTCAAAACTGGGCAAACATCCAATGCAATATTCATTCATTTAAGTGAAAACTCTCACAGGATAAATTGGACTGAAAGTTCAGTGATTGCCAGATCAAAAAATTTCTCTCCATGAAATCTTTTAGAATCTTCTGTTATACAGGCTACTTCCAGTTGTAATTTTAACCTTAGCCCTGCCATGTATTATTTGGACGCCATATTAGTAAAATGTTCAAATGTTTATTTTTTGTTGAAAATGTTCACTTTGTAAAAATTGTTACTGTTTACCATAAGGAGAATTATTGAGTAATACTTTTATAACATATGTAATCAGCTTATTCTTTCCATGGTCATCTTTTGGTGGTCAGTACCTTTCCCTGTATAATCTTTTAATTGACTAGTCCCTGCTTCCGAGCAGTTGGGCCTAATCTTTTGTAAAACCTATTAAATATATATCTCTGTTTTGGTAAGTCTACTAATTCTTCAGCTGTGTTGGATTCCAGGTACATATTTGCCTTTATAATCCCCATCTGTCATTTATACGTGCTTTCTTTGTAAACTTATTTTTAGATTTCTATCAGTCTTCTAAGTAAAGGACAGCAAGTCGAAAGGCCTAACACCACTCCTCCAAGGAAACAAGTTGAGCGCAAATTTATCACCTTCGACCTGGACTCCAATCAGCCACAGATGCAGAACACCATCTTACTTCCATCCAAAGAGGCACCCCATGGGATGGTGGAGGGGAGTCAAAAGCCCCAAAAGGAGTCTCCTCCTATGAAACATAAAGTTGAGTGCACACTTATCACCTTCAACCTAAACTCCAATCAGCCCCAGATGCATAACGCCATCTTACTTCCATCCAAAGAGGCACCCTATGGGAACGTGGAAGGGAGCCAAAAGCCCCAAAAGGAGTCTCCTCCAAGGAAACAAAAAGTTGAGCACAACTTATCACCTTCGACCTGGACTCCAGTCAGCCCCAGATGCACAACACCATCTTACTTATATTCCAAAGAGGTACTCCATGGGAATGTGGAAGGGAGCCAAAGGCCCCAAAAGGAATCTCCTCCAAGGAAACAAAAAGCTGAGCACAAATTTATCACCTTTGACCTGGACTCCGATCACCATCATCAGTACTGTCCAGCAAGTTCAACTAGCACCTGGTCACATCGACAAGCTGATCAGCACACTGCGTTAGAAACTTATTTTGGGTGCTGGCATAAGCCTGCTTAAGCAATTCGCTATTGTCATGCCAGCTTCAGTGTGGGTTACACCAGTTTCGAGCCAATGGCAACCTCAGAACTGGATTTCTGCCCACCTTTCGGGTGCTGGCATAAGCCTGCTTAAGCAATTCAGTACTGTCGTGCCAGCCTCAGTGTGGGTATACCAGTTTCGAACCATAGGCAACCTCTAGCATGGAAAGTTAATGCCTCTGTTCTCGGGACTGGATTTCTGCCCACCTTTTGGGTGCTGGCTCAAGCCTTCTTAAGCAATTCAGTATTGTCGTGCCAGTCTCAGTGTGGATATACCAGTTTTGAGCCACAGGCAACCTCTAGCATGGTAAGCTAATACCTCTGTTCTCAGAACTGGATTTCTGCCCACCTTTTGGGTGCTGGCATAAGCCTGCTTAAGTAATTCGGTATTGTCGTGCCAGCCTCAGTGTGGGTATACCAGTTTCGAGCCATAGGCAACCTCTAGCACAGTAAGTTAATGCCTCTGTTCTTGGAACTGGATTTCTGTCATTGTTTTGGGTGCTGGCATAAGCCTGCTTAAGCAATTCGGCATTGTTGTGCCATCCTCAGTGTGGGTATACCAGTTTTGAGCCATAGGAACCTCTAGCATGGTAAGTTATTGCCTCTGTTCTCAGAACTGGACTTCTGCCCACCTTTTGGGTCCTGGCATAAGCCTGCTTAAGCAATTCGGTATTGCGTGCCTCGTGCTAGCCTCAGTGTGGGTATACCAGTTTTGAGCCAAAGGAACCTCTAGCATGGTAAGTTAATGCCTCTTTTCTCAGAACTGGATTTCTGCCCACCTTTTGGGTCCTGGCATAAGTCTGCTTAAGCAATTCGGCATTGTCGTGCTAGCTTCAGTGTGGGTATTCAAGTTTCGAGCCATAGGCAACCTCTAGACTTTGTCTAAGTGAACCGCGAGGATAACCGATTTTTGCATCTGTGCGGTTGCCACCGCAGTTTCCGCCTCGTGTGAACAGGGCCTTGGTCATCCTCTTGCAAATGTTCCTGATCATCTCTCCTGTCATGCAACTGCACCCCAAGAATTAATCACTGTTCCCAATAAACCTTTCATTCCCTCTCGTCTCGCCCTTCTATAGCCACTACATTAAAAAAAACTCAGGAACTCCATATTTAATCAAATGACAAAATCCCATCGAAAGTCATTAATCAGTTTTAGAGGTATTTCGTGCAGAGAAAAACTAACACACAAAGAGTAATTTTCCTTCTGGATTTGATCAAGTTAAACCTTTCAATTCTGGTCTAGAAAAAAAAAACCCTCATTTCACAGTGTTGAAAATTTTAATAAAAAACTTTGTGCAGTAAAACTTAGGGTGGGATTTTTAATCATAAAATCTATAGGACTGATTTTTTTTTATGCTAGTGATGATGTTCTGTCTGCTTGTTGATCTCTCTCTCTCCCTCTTTCAAAAGCCGGGTGCACACATGTGCGCAACGAGCACCTCCTGCTCGTTGCTCGGGCTTCAGGTCCCGTCCACACTGGCGAATTTGCAACAAGAATCTGTTGCGTTACGTGCTTTTGCGCGCATGTGTGTACCCGGCTTTAAGGCCGTCTGACTGTTTATCCCCTCCTTCCATATCTTTCCTCCTGCTTCCGCAGGAAATGACGGAAATACTCTACAGTATAATCTTCGTCTATTTGACAGGCTCCACGGATGTCGGCTCCCCTATACTAAACCGGTTATGAAACGTGTAGGGTATCAGAAGACGCCTCGCCTCTATTCTGTCCAATATCCATGCGGTGACTAGATAATTACGTTTCAATGCAGATCGGAGGAGTCACCTAGAGTAAGCCTCTTTATTTCTCTTTCAAAGCAAACCAGTCACACTGAAACCTGTTTTTCTCCTCTCTTCTCCCCGTCGATCCAACCACATTATCAGGTCTTGTTTTTATCCGTTTTCTTTACGACTGAGTATTCCCGTTTTCTATGAAGAGTATTGGCGACTTAAGGCGCTCTCTCTCTCTCTC
>NC_089791.1:50952882-50977882 GCF_040412425.1 Macrobrachium rosenbergii | reverse complement strand
ATCTTTCTGCTTTGTTCTGAAAACCTTGTTTTGTTCTGAAACCCCTTCCGTTTTGTCCTAGAGACACTTCTGTTTCGCTATGAAAACCTTTTTGTTTTGTTCTGAAAATTCACTCTCTTTCACTCTGAAAATCCTGTTTTGTTCTGAAAATCCATCTGCTTTGTTCTGAAAACCTTATGTTTTGTTTTGAAACCTCTTCCGTTTTGTCCTGGAGACACTTCTGTTTCGTTATGAAAACCTTTTTGTTTTGTTCTGAAAATTCACTCTCTTTCACTCTGAAAATCCTTCTGTTTTGTTCTGAATACCCTTCTGCTTTGTTCTGGAAACGCTTATGTTTTGTTCTGAAAACCCTTCTCTTTTGTCCTGAAAACCCTTCTCTTTTGCTGTGCACATCTTCCTGCTTTGTTCTAAAAACTCCCTCTTTCGCTCTGAAAATCCTTCTGTTTCGTTCTGAAAACCCTTCCGCTTTGTTCTGAAAACCTTATGTTTTGTTCTGAAATCCCTTCTGTTTTGTCCAGGATACCTTTCTGTTTCGTTATGACAACCCTTCCGCTTTGTTCTAAAACCTTGTTTTGTTCTGAAATCCCTTCTGTTTTGTAAAGAAACCCTTCCGTTTCCTTATAAAAACCCTTCCGCTTTGTTCTGAAAAACTTGTTTTGTTCTGAAATCCCTTCTGTTTTGTCTTGGAAACCTTTCTGTTTCATTATGAAAACCCTTTCGCTTTGTTCTGAAAACCTTGTTTTGTTCTGAAATCCCTTCTGTTTTGTAAAGAAACCCTTCTGTTTCCTTATAATAACCCTTTCGCTTTGTTCTGAAAAACTTGTTTTGTTCTGAAATCCCTTCTGTTTTGTCCTGGAAACCTTTCTGTTTCATTATGAAAACCCTTCCGCTTTGTTCTGAAAACCTTGTTTTGTTCTGAAATCCCTTCTGTTTTGTCCTGGAAACCTTTCTGTTTCATTATAAAAACCCTTCTGCTTTGTTCTGAAATCCCTTCTGTTTTGTCCTGAAAACCTTTCTGTTTCATTATGAAAACCCTTCTGCTTTGTTCTGAAAACCTTGTTTTGTTCTGAAATCCCTTCTGTTTTATCCTGGAAACCTTTCTGTTTCATTATAAAAACCCTTCTGCTTTGTTCTGAAATCCCTTCTGTTTTGTCCTGGAAACCTTTCTGTTTCATTAAGAAAACCCTTCCGCTTTGTTCTGAAAACCTTGTTTTGTTCTGAAATCCCTTCTGTTTTGTCCTGGAAACCTTTCTGTTTCATTATGAAAACCCTTCCGCTTTGTTCTGAAAACCTTGTTTTGTTCTGAAATCCCTTCTGTTTTGTCCTGGAAACCTTTCTGTTTCATTATAAAAACCCTTCCACTTTGTTCTGAAATCCCTTCTGTTTTGTCCTGGAAACCTTTCTGTTTCATTATGAAAACCCTTCTGCTTTGTTCTGAAAACCTTGTTTTGTTCTGAAATCCCTTCTGTTTTGTAAAGAAACCCTTCTGTTTCCTTATAAAAACCCTTCCGCTTTGTTCTGAAAACCTTATGTTTTGTTCTGAAATCCCTTCTGTTTTGTTCTGAAATCTGTTCTGTTTCGTAAAGAAAACCCTTCTGTTTCCTTATAAAAACCCTTCCACTTTGTTCTGAAAACTTTTGTTCTGAAATCCTTTCTGTTTTGTAAAGAAAACCCTTGTTTCCTTATAAAAACCCTTCCGCTTTGTTCTGAAAACCTTGTTTTGTTCTGAAATCCCTTCTGTTTTGTTCTGGAAACCCTTCTGTTTCATTATGAAAACCCTTCATCTTTGTTCTGAAAACCTTGTTTTGTTCTGAAATCCCTTCTGTTTTGTAAAGAAACCCCTTCTGTTTCCTTATAAAAACCCTTCCGCTTTGTTCTGGAAACCTTGTTTTGTTCTGAAATCCCTTCTGTTTTGTAAAGAAAACCCTTCTGTTTCGTTATGAAAACCCTTCCACTTTGTTCTGGAAACCTTGTTTTGTTCTGAAATCCCTTCTGTTTTGTAAAGAAAACCCTTCTGTTTCGTTATGAAAACCCTTCCACTTTGTTCTGGAAACCTTGTTTTGTTCTGAAATTCCTTCTGTTTTGTCAAGAAAACCCTTCTGTTTCGTTATGAAAACCCTTCCACTTTGTTCTGGAAACCTTGTTTTGTTCTGAAATTCCTTCTGTTTTGTCAAGAAAACCCTTCTGTTTCCTTATAAAAACCCTTCCGCTTTGTTCTGAAAACCTTGTTTTGTTCTGAAATCCCTTCTGTTTTGTCTTGGAAACCCTTCTGTTTCCTTATAAAAACCCTTTCGCTTTGTTCTGAAAACCTTTTGTTCTGAAATCCCTTCTGTTTTGTCCTGGAAACCTTTTTGTTTCATTATGAAAACCCTTCCGCTTTGTTCTGAAAACCTTGTTTTGTTCTGAAATCCCTTCTGTTTTGTCCTGAAACCTTTCTGTTTCATTATAAAACCCTTCTGCTTTGTTCTGAAATCCCTTCTGTTTTGTCCTGAAAACCTTTCTGTTTCATTATGAAAACCCTTCTGCTTTGTTCTGAAAAACCTTGTTTTGTTCTGAAATCCCTTCTGTTTTGTCCTGGAAACCTTTCTGTTTCATTATAAAAACCCTTCTTTGCTTTGTTCTGAAATCCCTTCTGTTTTGTTTTGTTCTGAAACCTTTCTGTTTTGTCATTATGAAAACCCCTTCCGCTTTGTTCTGAAAACCTTGTTTTGTTCTGAAATCCCTTCTGTTTTGTCCTGAAACCTTTCTGTTTCATTATAAAAACCCTTCCGCTTTGTTCTGATCTTTTTTGTCTGAAAACCTTGTTTTGTTTCTGAAATCCCTTCTGTTTTTTGTTCTGAAATCCCTTCTGTTTTGTAAACCTTCTTCTGTTTCATTATAAAAAACCCTTCTGCCCTTGTTTTTGTTCTGAAATCCCTTCTGTTTTGTCCTGAAAACCCTTCTGTTTCTTATAAAACCCTTCCAAAAACCTTTCCCTTGTTTCATTATAAAAACCCCTTCCGCTTTGTTCTGAAAACCTTGTTTTGTTCTGAAATCCCTTCTGTTTTGTAAAGAAAACCCTTCTGTTTCATTATGAAAACCCTTCCATCTTTGTTCTGGAAACCTTGTTTTGTTCTGAAATCCCTTCTGTTTTGTAAAAAACCCCTTCTGTTTCTAAAAACCCTTCTGTTCTGGAAACCTTGTTTTGTTCTGAAATCCCTTCTGTTTTGTAAAGAAAACCCTTCTGTTTCACTTTGTTCTGGAAACCTTGTTTTGTTCTTTTTTTGTTTCTGTTTCATTATGAAATTCCTTTGTTCTGTTTTTTGTTCAAAGAAAACCCTTCTGTTTCGTTATGAAAACCCTTCCACTTTGTTCTGGAAACCTTGTTTTGTTCTGAAATTCCTTCTGTTTTGTCAAGAAAACCCTTCTGTTTCCTTATAAAAACCCTTCCGCTTTTTGTTCTGAAAACCTTGTTTTGTTCTGAAATCCCTTCTGTTTTGTCTTGAAACCCTTCTGTTTCCTTATAAAAACCCTTCTAATATTTGTTCTGAAAAACCTTTTGTTCTGAAATCCCTTCTGTTTTTGTCCTGAAAACCTTTTGTTTCATTATGAAAACCCTTCCGCTTTGTTCTGAAAACCTTGTTTTGTTCTGAAATCCCTTCTGTTTTGTCCTGGAAACCTTTCTGTTTCATTATAAAAACCCTTTGTGCTTTGTTCTGAAATCCCTTCTGTTTTGTCCTGAAAACCTTTCTGTTTCATTATGAAAACCCTTCTGCTTTGTTCTGAAAACCTTGTTTTGTTCTGAAATCCCTTCTGTTTTGTCCTGGAAACCTTTCTGTTTCATTATAAAAACCCTTCTGCTTTGTTCTGAAATCCCTTCTGTTTTGTCCTGGAAACCTTTCTGTTTCATTATAAAAACCCTTCTGCTTTGTTCTGAAATCCCTTCTGTTTTGTCCTGGAAACCCTTCTGTTTCATTATAAAAACCCTTCTGCTTTGTTCTGAAATCCCTTCTGTTTTGTCCTGGAAACCCTTCTGTTTCATTATGAAAACCCTTCCGCTTTGTTCTGAAAACCTTGTTTTGTTCTGAAATCCCTTCTGAAACCTTGTTTTGTTCTGAAACCCTTCTGTTTTGTCCTGGAAACCTTTCTGTTTCATTATAAAAACCCTTCTGCTTTGTTCTGAAATCCCTTCTGTTTTGTCCTGAAAACCTTTCTGTTTCATTAAAAAAAACCCTTCTGCTTTGTTCTGAAAAACCTTGTTTTGTTCTGAAATCCCTTCTGTTTTGTCCTGAAACCTTTCTGTTTCATTATAAAAACCCTTCTTTGCTTTGTTCTGAAATCCCTTCTGTTTTGTCCTGAAACCTTTCTGTTTCATTATAAAAACCCTTCTGCTTTGTTCTGAAATCCCTTCTGTTTTGTCCTGGAAACCTTTCTGTTTCATTATAAAAACCCTTCTGCTTTGTTCTGAAATCCCTTCTGTTTTGTCCTGGAAACCCTTCTGTTTCATTATGAAAACCCTTCCGCTTTGTTCTGAAAACCTTGTTTTGTTCTGGAATCCCTTCTGTTTTGTCCTGGAAACCTTTCTGTTTCATTATGAAAACCCTTCCGCTTTGTTCTGAAAACCTTGTTTGTTCTGAAATCCCTTCTGTTTTGTCCTGAAACCTTTCTGTTTCATTATAAAAACCCTTCCGCTTTGTTCTGAAATCCCTTCTGTTTTGTCCTGAAACCTTTCTGTTTCATTATGAAAACCCTTCTGCTTTGTTCTGAAAACCTTGTTTTGTTCTGAAATCCCTTCTGTTTTGTAAAGAAACCCTTCTGTTTCCTTATAAAAACCCTTCCGCTTTGTTCTGAAAACCTTATGTTTTGTTCTGAAATCACTTCTGTTTTGTTCTGAAATCTGTTCTGTTTCGTAAAGAAAACACTTCTGTTTCATTATAAAAACCCTTCCACTTTGTTCTGAAAACTTTTGTTCTGAAATCCTTTCTGTTTTGTAAAGAAAACCCTTGTTTCCTTATAAAAACCCTTCCGCTTTGTTCTGAAAACCTTGTTTTGTTCTGAAATCCCTTCTGTTTTGTTCTGGAAACCCTTCTGTTTCATTATGAAAACCCTTCATCTTTGTTCTGAAAACCTTGTTTTGTTCTGAAATCCCTTCTGTTTTGTTCTGGAAACCCCTTCTGTTTCCTTATAAAAACCCTTCCGCTTTGTTCTGGAAACCTTGTTTTGTTCTGAAATCCCTTCTGTTTTGTAAAGAAAACCCTTCTGTTTCGTTATGAAAACCCTTCCACTTTGTTCTGGAAACCTTGTTTTGTTCTGAAATCCCTTCTGTTTTGTAAAGAAAACCCTTCTGTTTCATTATGAAAACCCTTCCACTTTGTTCTGGAAACCTTGTTTTGTTCTGAAATTCCTTCTGTTTTGTCAAGAAAACCCTTCTGTTTCGTTAAGAAAACCCTTCCACTTTGTTCTGGAAACCTTGTTTTGTTCTGAAATTCCTTCTGTTTTGTCAAGAAAACCCATCTGTTTCCTTATAAAAACCCTTCCACTTTGTTCTGAAAACCTTGTTTTGTTCTGAAATCCCTTCTGTTTTGTCTTGGAAACCCTTCTGTTTCCTTATAAAAACCCTTTCGCTTTGTTCTGAAAACCTTTTGTTCTGAAATCCCTTCTGTTTTGTCCTGGAAACCCTTCTGTTTCATTATAAAAACCCTTCCGCTTTGTTCTGAAAACCTTGTTTTGTTCTGAAATCCCTTCTGTTTTGTCTTGGAAACCCTTCTGTTTCATTATGAAAACCCTTCCGCTTTGTTCTGAAAACCTTGTTTTGTTCTGAAATCCCTTCTGTTTTGTCTTGGAAACCCTTCTGTTTCATTATGAAAACCGTTCATCTTTGTTCTGAAAACCTTGTTTTTTTCTGAAATCCCTTCTGTTTTGTCTTGGAAACCCTTCTGGTTCCTTATAAAAACCCTTTCGCTTTGTTCTGAAAACCTTGTTTTGTTCTGAAATCCCTTCTGTTTTGTAAAGAAAACCCTTCTGTTTCATTATGAAAACCCTTCCGCTTTGTTCTGAAAACCTTTTGTTCTGAAATCCCTTCTGTTTTGTAAAGAAAACCCTTCTGCTTCCTTATAAAAAGCCTTCCACTTTGTTCTGAAAACCTTGTTTTGTTCTGAAATACCTTCTGTTTTGTCCTGGAAACCCTTCTGTTTCGTTATGAAAACCATGCCGCTTTGTTCTGAAAACCTTTTGTTCTGAAAACCCTTCTGTTTTGTCTTGGAAACCCTTCTGTTTCCTTATAAAAACCCTTTCGCTTTGTTCTGAAAACCTTGTTTTGTTCTGAAATCCCTTCTGTTTTGTAAAGAAAACCCTTCTGTTTCATTATGAAAACCCTTCCGCTTTGTTCTGAAAACCTTTTGTTCTGAAATCCCTTCTGTTTTGTCCTGGAAACCCTTCTGTTTCATTATAAAAACCCTTCCGCTTTGTTCTGAAAACCTTGTTTTGTTCTGAAATCCCTTCTTTTTTGTCCTGGAAACCCTTCTGTTTCATTATAAAAACCCTTCCGCTTTGTTCTGAAAACCTTGTTTTGTTCTGAAATCCCTTCTGTTTTGTCCCGGAAACCCTTCTGTTTCCTTATGAAAACCCTTCTGCTTTGTTCTGAAAATCCTTGGGTTTTCTTCTGAAAACCTTTCAGTGGTGTTATGAAATACCTTCTGTTTCCTTCTAAAAACCGTTCTGGTTTGTTCTGAAAACCCCCTCTGATTTTTTCTGTAAACCCTTCGTCTTTCAGAGAGAGAGAGAGAGAGAGAGAGAGAGAGAGAGAGAGAGAGAGAGAGAGAGAGAGAGAGAGAGAGAGAATTTCCCCAGTTCTACTGAACAACAGTTCCGTCTAATTTCGACCACGAAAGCAAATGGTGAGACTTATAAGCCATTCACTGTTTTCAGAAAAATAATAAATCAAGTATATACTTATGTACCATTAAGTGCAAGATTTCACCCCACCCTCGGCTTCCCCTGCATCCACACAGCTTGAAACCCCTACATCCCTACCCCAACCACACCCAAAAAAACATGGAATTATTGTGAAGGAACCGAGAAGTTCGATATAATTGTGGCTTTTATTGTGTTATTATTATTATTATTATTATTATTATTATTATTATTATTATTATTATTATTATTAATCATAATAATATATTAAATATAATTAATAATAATAATAATATTATTATTATTATTATTATTATTATTATTGTGTGTGTATTATTTGAGAGTAGACCCTCTTTTAAACAGGTCTTATTGAAAAGGATGGCTGTATTATGCGAATTTATCTTATATAGTGTCTTTTCTATCTTCCTTATGATTCGCTTTTCAGGCTCAGCGATGTTAGTCAGCAACTGGCCGATATTCATGTTGGAAAAGGATATTTTAATAAAAGACTTCCCATATACCGCACACTATCCTTTTTCAACATGAATATCGGCCAGTTGCTGACTAACATCGCTGAGCCTGGAAAATCGAATCATAAAAAGATAGAAAAAGACACTATAAGATAAAATTCATAATACAGCCATCCTTTTCAATATTATTATTATTATTATTATTATTATTATTATTATTATTATTATTATTATTATTATTATTATTATTATTATTATTATTGGTTCTGGCAGACAAAAATAATAACATTCAAAATTCAACATGATTTAAAAATGAATTTATTTTCATAATTCCAATCTGAAATCTTTTTCAAAATTTCAGATCAAGGGAGCACCCCTTCGCAAAAACAAAAATAAAAAAAATCTTGAAAGCTAAAAAAAAATTCTTGATTTCTGATCGATTCCAAATCTATTCCAATATTCTTCACTCTTCGGACTACGCTTTTGGAAAGTTTCATAAAAAAAAAATCCATTAGTTCTTACGTCATCACTAAACAAAGACAAAGAAAAACAAACATAAAATAAACAGAAAACAAACAGACAGACAGATATACAAAATGAGACGAATGCCCCTGCTGAAGGAAAATTTCCCTCCGTCCTTTCTTCTGTTTGAATAATTTCCTTACATTTATATCTATTTATTTATTAATTGTTAATTTCTCTTTTCTTTTTTAATATGTAATCTCTCCTCTCTGTATTTCCAATTACCTTCTGTTGCCTCTTTCAAATGAAGACCATATTCTTTGGAGGCTTGAATTTCAAGTCAATGGCCTCTGTGGTTGGCTTGTTCCCTATGAACAGGGTTCAATTTCTGAGTAGTAATAATAATAATAATAATAATAATAATAATAATAATAATAATAATAATAATAATAATAATAATAATAATAATAATCCGTATTTCCCTTCACCTTCTGTTGCTTCTTTCTAATGAGCACTATATATTCTTTGGAAGGTTGAATTTCAAGTCAATGGCTTCTGTGAGCATGTCCCATATGAATAGGGTTCATCTTCTGAATAATAATAATAATAATAATAATAATAATAATAATAATAATAATAATAATAATAATAATAATAATAATAATAACAACCATTTCCAGACGGCCGGACGGAGGCTAAAGCTGATCTTTCCCTTGTGATTCATAATCTCCTTTACTTGTGTCGTTAGTAAGTAAATACGCTTCATTAATAAACGAAAACATGGCGCTAAAACTAAAACGTACACTCCTCTTTTCCACGATGTTGTTTCTCTTTTATCAAGAGACTGAAAAAAATATCCAGGTTCGGAAATCTCTCGAGAGCACTTTCATTAATGTCAGGATATGTGACAGCACTTCACACGAAGTTTTTATTTCTACTCGTGTAATGAATTCCTTGTTTATTTTTTTTAAGCGTCTACACGGTTTATGTAAGAGAGAAACCTGATTTCTATCTAGTAAATGTTTTATGTAAAAGTTAAAAACTCTTGCTCTGTTCGGAAACGTATTTTTTTTACACTTTCCAGCTTTAGAGCTCTAGAACTTGTCTCTGCTTCTGTGTTCTTTGGCTTCTATCATCTTATGTCTTTTGGAGGCCTATCGCATATATTCATACATACAATGCCCACAAGACTACAAACTACATATATATATATATATATATATATATATATATATATATATATATATATATATATATATATATATATATATATATATACATATATATACATACTGTATATATATATATATATATATATATATATATATATATATATATATATATATATATATATATATATATATATATATATATACAATATATATATACTAGCTGACCAACCCGTGCTGCCTTGTAAACTCTGAATGACAAACATAAACTCTCTCTCTCTCTCTCTCTCTCTCTCTCTCTCTCTCTCTCTCTCTCTCTCTCTCTCTCATTCTTTCCCTCCTTCTCCTCCCAACACCCCCTCTATTCTCTCTCTCACTTCCTCTCCCTCTCACTCTCTTGCTCTCTCAATGTCTCCCTTTCCTGTTAAAATAGTTGCTTCAGTTACATTGCCCATCATTTTTGACATTTTATGTTTCACCCCTTCTCATCCCCAATTCCTATCGGGGCTGAACGTGGACTTAAAGGGCATCGGGAGTGTCACTATTCATCTCAGCAACCTCGAAAACTATGAAATTAGACACTAATATCTGTCGTTTTCTGTTATTTTTACATGTCACCACTTTCCCACCCATTCTCACCCCACTGCTAATCGGGGTGAGCTTGGATTTAAAGGGCATCCGGAATGTCACTATTCATCTCAGCGACCTCGAAAACTATGGCTTAGACACTACTATCTGCCGTTTTCAGTTATTTTTACGTGTTATTCCCTTCTCACCCCTTCTCTATCCGCCTTCCTATTGGGGCTGAACTTGGACTTAAAGGGCATTGGGAGTATCATTACTCATCTTAGCATCCTCAAAAACTATGCCCTTCTCACCCCGCCTTCCTATCGGGGTTGAACTTGGATTTAAAGGGCATCTGGAGTGTCACTATTCATCTCAGTGACCTCAAAAACTATGGCTTTGACACTAATATCTGTCGTTTTTGGTTATTTTTATGCGTTACCCCCTTCCCACCCATTCTCTACCCCCTTTTCTATCGGGGCTGAACTTGGACTTAAAGGGCATCGGGAGTGTCATTATTCATCTCAGCATCCTCTAAAACAATGGAACAGACGCTAATATCTGTCACTTTCTGTTATTTTCACATGTCAACCTCTTCTCACACCCAACCCCCTTTGGTGCCAGTGATGTCCTACCCCCAGTATTCTTTTCCAGGTATTAAGTCATATGTATACCAAGTTTGGTTGATATTGCTCCAGTGCGTTGCAGTTATTCTGGCACATACACACACACATACATCCATTTATATATATATATACATATATATATATATATATATATATATATATATATATATATATATATATATATATATATATATATATATATATTGTTATAAACTGAACATTAGGGGTACAATGTAATTTTAACAAAAAACTAAGGGAAGCGTTGGCAAAAATCCACGACAGAACTAAGAGAAAAGAATTAGAACATAGAGTAAAATAAGTGGAAAGTCCAGAGATCCCACATATTTACGGTAGTCCTAAGGTCCACAAGGAAGGGTGCCCGCTAAGACCGATCGTGGCATCGACAAGATCACCGCAGAGGAGGCTGGAGAAATTTCTTTCCAACATAATGGGAAAATGGGTGGGCTTAGTATCCAAACGGCATTTAAAACATAACATGAACCTTATAGATGAATGATCTAACCTTAACGTAAAAGACTGTAAATTTGCAAGTTTGGGTGTAACTTCCCTGTTCACCAACGTACCAGTCAAGACGACGATGGAAGTAATAAAAAAGAATAAGGAGGAAGGCGTTTATACATGCGACCTAGATCATGACGTTCTAATAAAACTGCTAACAGCGGCCCTCAGCGCTAATGTGCTCAAGTGGGGCGAAAACCACTATATACAAAAAAAGGGCGTGGCCATGGGTTCGAGTCTTTCACCAGTCCTAGCTAATATCTTTATGGAATGGTTTGAAACGGAAGAGGTGGGCAAAGTAAATAAAGGGAACTTAAATATCGTAAAATGGGTAAGATACGTGGATGACATCTTGATCATTTATAAGGGAGAAAGGGAAGATCTACACAAGTTCCTAGAAAACATAAATAAACTAAATGAACACATCAAGTTCACAATAGAAGAAGAGAAGGAGGGAGAAATTCCCTTCTTGGATGTCCTGGTAAAGAGGGAAGGGGAAAATTTAAAATTCAAAGTATACAGGAAGAAGACACACACAAATTCATATACGAGTATACATAGGTTCTCCAGTCATACGAAAGAAATAAAAATAAGAGTAATGACAGGGTTGGCCATTAGGGCTTACAGGATTTGCAGTCCCGAATTCTTAGATGAAGAGCTCGAATACCTGAGGGAGAGTTTTAGGAGATTAGGATACCTTAAGTATTGGTGGCAGCGGGCACACATCAAGGCCAGGAAAAACTATTTCGGGGAGAGGGAAAGGATAGAAAAGGAACATTTGTTAGGGAAGAAAATAATTACAGTCCCGGACAACAACTCGATTTCACCCATCAATAGGAAGCTAGATAATTTCAAATTGATAGGCATCTACAAAAACACCATTAGGAATAAAACAGTTAGAAACAAAAAGTCGGTAGAGAAGGAAGAGAGTAGAGGGGTGGGGGGTATATATATGGCAGCGCGTCTGGGCTGTGAAGATGGGTACTATGGCAAAACTGGCAAATCTTGTAAAGAGCGAAGCAAACAACACTTGCAGAACATAAGGCATTGTAATCAGACGTCGGCAATTGCCAAACACTGCTGGGAAAATGGCCATAAAATAGACTGGGAAAATATGAGTTTTCTGTACAGGAACACCAACAAAATGGCCAGACTGGTTGTAAAGAACGCCTTCATACATGCGCTAACAACACAATGGCAGGGAACACCGGAAACAGCTTTGAAGACAGCATATCTAGAAAATCGTACACTCCATAGTAGCAAGGAAACGAAGGAAAAACGAAAAAGGACGCACGGAAAACGAACATTTGGAAGAAGCAGGGCCCACTTATACAGGTCAGCCAAACAAGAGATTATCGATGACTCACGCTAAAGAAGAAGTCAACTGAGCCCCAACACCGTACTGACCCAGCTCAGTTACCTTCAATACAGTACGTGGTATTATCTTGTGCTATTTCATCTAAAATGCCTAATAACTGTTCCGTCTATCGATGTCCAAATACCAAAAGGAAAATTAAAGACAGGGGCATTAAATATTTTAGGTTTCTGAAAGATAAACATCACTGGCAAGTGGATAAATGCGGTTCGCTGTTCCGATCCAGTCAATCCCGAGTATGCAGTGGTGTGTTCAGTTCACTTCAGCCCACAAGATTACATCGATGATATGAAATCACACTTGCTGAACACTGAAGCCCCAGAAATAAGAGGATGTTAAAGGGAAGGTGCAATTCCAACACTTCAGTTGCCAAAAGGTGAATTGAAGCACCTCTGGAACATGAAACACCTGTGCTTATATTGATCAGTATGATTCAAAACACGCACACACATACATAGATATATACGGAGAGATAACATCCTGGTCTAAAGAAAGCTAAACTGAAAATGATAATTTCATAATCACGCTTTCTCTCTTTATTGTTCCAGAAATAATCGTATCAGGAGTATCAAAGGCCCGAGAAGAGAGATAACAGAAATGTGTCTAAAAATTTTTTGCAAGAACTTCTTAATAATGAACAAGAAAAGGGTAATTTGAGCATGAAGATTTCAGTGAAATTATTGTACATGACAAGGTAAATACAGATAATTCCTGCATCGTAGAAAAAGATACAAGTAATATCCCAGACGAGACAAGAAATGAGATAAAAAGACTAAAAGAAAAGGTAAACCGCCTTAAAGAAGAAAATGTTTACTTAAAAATATATATATCTGATCTAAATGGAAATGTTTTTCAAACTATAAGGAATGTTGTTATAAAAAGAACAGAGTATATTAGAACCTTTTTCAGTAAAACTCAAACTAAGGCTGTTATAACAAGAAGAGAGCGAGTGAATGGAGCAATGAAGATATCGCCTCAGCCTTAGCACTAACAAGTCTAAGTCCAAAGTGTTATAGGTATTTGCGACTGAAAAAAATTATATCCCTTGCCATGTGAAAGCGCACTGAAAGATAGAGCAAGTCATTTCTACTGCGAACCGGGAATTTTGAGAATCGCCTTGTCATTATTGCGAGCTAAGCTCACACATTCACTGCAAATGAAACAAAATGTAGTTCCAAGTTTTGACGAAATGTCTATCAGCAATGAGTGGTGCTACGATAAAGGTATGGATGTGTTATACAAACCACATGACAGTTTTAGCAGTCATGTTGCAAGGCCTTATTGGAAAGTGGAAGCAACCTATTTACTATGACTCTGACCAATCAAATGTAAAGAAAGTGTTATTAGATATTATAATAAATGTGGAGTCTATCGGGTATCCAGTAGTTGCAACTGTTCATGATTTGGGATCAACCAACCTCCGCATGTGAAAGGAACTTGATATTAATACACTTGAAAATAAAATTTCATCTAAAAAGCCCAGTGCCGAAAGAGAAGTATATGCTTTTGCTGATGTCCCCCATCTAATGAAATTGATTAGAAATAACTTAGTTTACTCAGGGTTTATCTGAACAGTAAAGGTCTCGTATCTGATGCATGGATTCGTGAAATGTTGAGCAAAAGTTTAGAAATGTATTTAACAAGTGCTATAAAAAGAGAATTTAAATGAAGGTAATGAAAAAACAGGGACAGCTATAATCGAAGAGGAAGCTCTTAAATATATAGGTGGTTATATTGTGAAAAATTCTGTGCAAAATATCCCAGTTTAGGTAAGACAGACATACATGTGAGTCACTGATAAAAAATGATAAACAGAGGGGAACTGCATGTACCTTCAGAGGAATTTTTTTCACAGCTAACCACCTTGTGTGAAATTTTCACCGCAATACACGGTAAATCTCTTTTAAAGGAAAGGAACGCATAAAGATTCTTGTTACTCAGATTAATATTCCTGGTGAGATAAAATTTTTTGCAAAACACATCAGTCTACTTTAGGATTAGACATCTTAACATTCAAATTAAAGTAACAAAGCGAAAGAGGGAAGGTGAAACAAATAGGGGAGATGCCAGAAAAAGACTGAAACTAAATATGTGAATGAGTTTATAAACTATTATTTCTTGTATAATGTTATATCCGGTTAAGATCAAATGCAAACGAAGGTGGAATAACGTATTTGTATCTAACATGCATGCTAGATGATAAACCCTCAATAACTACGGGAACTTTTTGGACGAAGTGAAATAAAGGACGGAAGGCGGAGTAGCTACAATTGAAAAATAAAATGCACAGAAAGTAAAGTAGAGCAAAAGTGCGATGCGTCACTCATAAGACTTGGGGCCCAGGTAGCGTCGGGTCGAAAGAAAGAAAGAAAATGCCCGCTTCTGTCTGGCTGACCTGTCGGTCCTGGGAAGAAGCGGGCAGAGAAAGGCCAAGATCACGAGGGGGTGGGGGTCACACAGGAGGAGCCAGGCGATTATAGGATTAAAAGTACCCAGCACACACATATAACTACAGAGGGACTACGCGTCTGATCATTGTACAGATACCTGATAATGTGGACTGTTTGTCCAAGAAAGCTTGTAGTAACTTTTTCCGAATAAATACCCCATTAGATACCATCCAGCTTTTGAAATGATGTCCTTTTAGTAATTCTACTAATGCACAAGAACAATTGTGTTTGTGATAAGGTTTTATATATATATATATATATATATATATATATATATATATATATATATATATATATATATATATATATATATATATATATTTATATACATATATATGTGTATCTATATGCAAATGTATGGATGTATATACATACACATACACACACACACACACACACACACACACACATATATATATATATATATATATATATATATATATATATATATATATATATATATATATATATATATTAAAAAATCACAGTAGATGCGTGACTTCAGTGTATAAGCGAATCACAGGAAAAAGGAGGGCGGAAGTTCAGTAGTACCAAGCGCTTTCACGTTCATTGACGCATCGTCGGGGTACGAATGAGACAAAAATATGAAGAAGGTTACAAAGTAAACAAAAGAACAAGAATACCAGATGGTCAGTTGTCAAAGGGTAATAAACAGAAAGTTAATCCAGGATAATCCCGGATCGAGCTGTCACAAACTGAACCTAAGACCACTCAAAAAGAAATAACAGTTTGACTTACAAAATCCAAAAACATGTATAACTTTGAATACAGATGGTTTAATTGCCAGGTTAAACAGAAAAAGGTTAATCCACGGTAAATCTGGATCACGCGGTCAAAAACTAATCCAAATATATACTTACCCATAAGGCAAAGGGACTTCTTACACATTCAAATTGCAGAAACATGTATATTAATTTATTATATTTATCAACAACTTTTTCATTATTAAAGCATCGTTTAAATAAGCCAAGTCTTAAATTTTAGAACACTTTCATTATTTGACTTAATAAAACAAGATTCGATGATATTCCTTTTAACTGTGTCATTGCACGGGACTAAGGTCTTGCTTTTACTCCATTTAATAGGATGATCAAAATCTCATATGTACGAATAATGCATTCGATATTTGGCCAGTTCTCACAGAATATTGGTGTTGTTTGATTCTTTGTGAAAGTGGTTTTCCAGTTTGTCCATAATATATTTTATCACATTTTTTACAAAGGAATTTCATACATGCAGCTAGAAACATCTTTAAGAGAATTTTTATCACTAAACTCTTAACATTAAAATTAATGAAAATAACATTTAGAGGTTGAAAAGTTTTAAAATTTAGGAATTTGTAAACCCTTTCATCATACGGTAATTTGAGAATATTATGTTTGCTGAATTCAAGTTTGTTATATTAGTTAAATAAAATGTTTTCTGGATCTTTCCACGCCACACTAGCAAAGGTCCTTGGCATCTAAGTTTCAAAGCAATATCATAAATAGTTTTGATCTCACATCGACGAACCAGTGGCTACAAACACAAAGCCCTTAAGAACATTCCAGAAAAAAACAGAGAACAACATTCTGATGGTGATTGAACAATAAATAAACAAAAGCGGCAATGTTAGTTGATTTTCGAAAGACTGAAAAGGAAATTTCTATCATGTCTATGGACAGTCACATCTACAAATTCAAATTATAAATTTCTTTTCTTCCTCTACAGTAAATTTTATAAAAACTAAATTATTTAGCTTAACGAGAAATTCCGAGATTTTCGTGAACTGGCCAGATACAAAAAATGTCATCTACATACCTAAACCATATAACTTTTTCAAAAAATTTTGGTAAGAATTTTGTCTCAAAATATTCCATGTAAATATTGCTAAGGACAGGAGATAAGGGATTACCCATAACCATACCAAACTTTTGTACAAAAATTCCCATTGAAACAAAATTTACTATCTTTGATACATAACCTTATAAGTTTTGTGAGGTTTGCTACAGTTACGGAATGTCATAATTTATATATGTATATATATTATATATATATATATATATATATATATATATATATATATATATATATATATATATATATATATATATTATAGATTCTTTTTGTAAATTGATAATCTCCTAAAACAGCAAGAAACCCGATAAACTTCCAGATCAATTTATCAAATGAATTTGGTCACAACCATCACAAGAAAACCAATCAGAAATAATTACTGTTACGAAACCGACCTCTTAACAGCACAAGAAAAACTCTCACAGAAAAATAAATAAAGAAATAAATGAATATATAAATAAATATAAATAAATGAAACCGCCACAGGAGTGATAATGGGTGCCAATAAGACCTGAAAAGCTGATGGCGTAGGTAAGCATGTTCGCATGACAATTATTTTTTTTTCCAGTTACGTAATTATTTGGAGGTCGCTAACCTGAGTGTCAATCTTGAGTATTGCCTACAGTGCACCGCGTGAGGTACACTGACGGCACTAGTCCCCTAAGGGGTCCTGTACACGGAGATTTACGCAAAAGCACATTCTGCGCGCATTTGACAATACTGGTTATAGAAATGCAGTCACGCATGTCTGCTAAAGTGGTTGTTTCCTTCGACGCAAGATGAAGGAAAATAGCGCATTACGCATTCATGAGAGACAGGTTTACCTTACGCGGAATCCCTTAAAAGCAACATCAGTTCTTTAAAGCGGCAGGAAGAGGATAATACTCTCACTATCTAAGCGCAAGGAACCTCTCTCTAGACGATATTAATAACGCTTATGCGTATTTTCCTAATTCAGAAATAAACGATTGAATTAAAATATGCAAATTCATTTACCGCACAGCACAGCACCAGGTAATACCAGAAGATGGATAAGGCTTATCAGGAAGAGTGGGGTTGTTTGTAATGACTGCAAACCTCCGCTAAGGCTGAGCAGTACAAACCCAAAACCCCCAAAAGCCCCCTACTTCCCAGAAATTCCTTTCCTATCTTTCCCAAAATTGACTCGCTTTTAGACAGTTATCTGGAGCCGCTTTTTCTCACTATTCCAAAGAAGACCCTCGGCGAAATTCAAGATGTTTTAGCAAATTGCTGACATATTTTGACTCCTTCCACATAAACGAATCCATTGACGAATGGGAAATGATGAAAACCAGCTCTTATGTCCACGTGTCTTAAGGACGAAATTCCTGGAGACATCGAACATTGGAGCATCTAGCCACATAGAGCAAATAAAAACAGATCTTCTTCTTCTTCTTCTTCTTCTTCTTCTTCTTCTTCTTCTTCAGGAAGGAGACGTGAGCGCAGATCAAATCCTTTTGATGGCGATGTTCTGAGAAATAACGTTATAACAATGGACTTAAGAGGAAAAATAACAAAATAACAAGCGCCGAGAATAAAAGCTACCTAACAAAAATGTCAGTTCTTACTTCTGTGTATACACACACACACACACACACACACACACACATATATATATATATATATATATATATATATATATATATATATATATTTATATATGCATATATATATATATATATATATATATATATATATATATATATATATATATATCATATTGTTTTCTTTTGTATGTTATGATTAAAAAGTGATGCCCATCAAAGTTCCACATATAGATCTTTCCAAAAGACTTTATAGCATATATATTATATATATTTATATATATATATATATATATATATATATATATATATATATATATATATATATATATATATATATATATATATATATATATATATATATATACACTGTATAGGGAGCCTCGATGGCTCAGTCGGTTACAGCAGCAGCTTCGGACTTTCAAGAGAGGTCTGTGGCACGGGTTCAAATCCGCAGCCGACTGATCAGAGAGGCAGACACTTTGCTATCCGTGTAGACATCACGGGATTATATATGTAATCAACGGATAGGTTTGCTTGAAAAGCAAATGGGTGTTACAGACTAAATACACACAAAACAAAAAGCCATTACAACACCTTCTAAAAACATAACAAACATCTCACACGTCTCGAACTCTCGCCCTACCCGCGCAACAACTTCGCTGCTGGGAAGAAAGGGCGTTGGGTCGGGTATGATACATGAAACATACGCTACCGGGGTCTAAGCGATGTCAGGCAGGGCAGCCGATCGAGACTACAGGTCTACCCAAAGCCAAATCAAAAGTCCTTCAAAATGAGGCATCATTATTACCCCATACAAAAAAATGGGAAAAAGCACGTTAAAAGAAGAAGAAAGAAGAAGACATATATACACTGTATACAGTATATATATATATATGTATGTACGTATGTATGTATATACACACAGTATACTGAAAGACATGAAAAAATCGAAACACCGAGTAAACACGAAAAGCCATAAATTTACCTATTCGTCTAATAGACCAACTAGCGGACTCTCAATAAAAGGATACGGGAAAACACACTTCTATTAAAACCCCGATAGCTAACCGGCCGAACTCATTAACTCTGAACTCAAAAAACATCCCCCCAAAGAGGAAAACAAGAACAAAAACAAACAAGTAAAAAACACAATTAAAAAGTACAACAGGCAGGAGTTCGATTTCCTCGAAAGATGTTGATTGCTTACACCTCGAGGAAAAATAATTTTATCATCGAATAAACATTATTAAAGGGGATTATTACAGTCGATGGAAAGACTCTTGAAAGGAAAAGCGTAAAGAGTAAAGACTACAAAAATAAAAATAAAACAATTACAGGTGCACAGGACTCCAGTTACAACAAAAACGACTTTTAATTGAATAATCTGCTCCTCGTGCATTAAATATCAGAGTATTACTCTATATATATTTTCACGCCGGAGACAGACAGAGAGAGAGAGAGAGAGAGAGAGAGAGAGAGAGAGAGAGAGAGAATGATTGATTGATTTGTTTATTAAATCTGGTGTCATAACATCTAGGTTATTGACGCCGAAACAAATTTAAATATAAAAATTAAGTTTAAAATAAATTTCATATAAAATATCTAAAAGTTATGTATATAAATATTTAAATTTAAAAAAAAGGTAAGTTTAAAAAAATTCATATAAAAATATCTAAAAGGTATGCATATAAATATCTGAATAAAAAGAAATAGGTTTAAAATGAATTTCATGTAAAAGTATCTAAATGATACGTATATAAATAAATTTCTTCATATATTCTATATACAAGCTAAATTTTCTTCAGAAGGCCCGCCTCCAACATAAAAGTATACAATTGCTGAGTGTTACAATCCTTTCCAAGGATTGTAGCAAGATTAAAATTATCAACTTCATCTCGTCCCCAAGACAGGAACCTTTGTCTCAAATTCCTAAGTGTGGGACATTCAACCAGCAAATGTTCCACACTCAGGGGTACAGCACAGTCTACACAAATTGGAAGATTCTCACGGGACATCAAGAACCCATGCGTGAGTCTTGTATGTCCAATCCTCAACCTGCATAGCATTGTCTCCTGTCTCCTTGGCATATGGGGATATGACCAAGGAGACACAGATGATGCAATACTACGCATTTTTCTATTTGTTAAAATATTCTCCCACTGATGACTGCCAACGCTTTTTTATTGTTTGTCTTACTACAGGATATACATCCCGATATGGTAGTAGGCATCTTGTGGGTTCTGGAGAGTTGACCGCTGATTTCGCTAGTTGGTCTGCTTTTTCGTTCCCATCCACCCCAACATGGGAAGGCACCCAACAGAACTTAACTTCTTTCTCTCTTCTTTTCAATAAAAACAACCATTCTAATACTTCTAAAATCAGGGCGTTTAAAGGATTAAAAGATTCCAGTGCCTGAAGTACACTTTTTGAATCACTATATATAATAAAATTGTTTCCATTATGAATTAAAATCTCCTTTAAAGCTTTTTAAAATTGCATTTATCTCAAAAAGTAAAAATTGAGGCAACGGATGATAACCTTCCACTCCTCTCTATATCAGGGAAGGCTACACCAAAGCCGACGCCAGCATCAGACTTTGAGCCATCCGTGAAGATTGGTGTGTAGGTGCCATGTTCCATCGAATGTTCTAAAAATATTGACCGCATGGCCTCACATGACAATTCTGACTTGGTGAAATTAAAATACTTGCAGAATTCTACCTCTGGAAATTTCCAGGGGGGAATAACAGAATACTTTACTGGTAGAATCTTCACCCTAGGCATATTTAATTCCCTGAGAATCAAGTTTACTCTAAAAGCAAACGGATGCGGTTGCTTGGGATGATTTTCATAATAATGCCAATGCCTTTCCCTTCTCATACATATGCTGGTCAAAGACTTAGGTAGCCTCTGGAATCTATACCAGCTCCGAACCAGCAGACGCTTGTAATGAAGATCCAGTGGCACCTCACCAGCATCTACCAACATGCTCTCAATGGGAGATGATTTAAATGCTCCTGTACACAACAGTACCCCACCATGATGAATCGAGTTGAGCATTTTTAAGGTTATTGGGCTTTGCAGACGTGTAAACTTCGCATCCCATACGTTAATTTTGAAAAGACCAGGGCTTTATACAATCTCAACATCCGAGTTCTGTCTGCACCCCACACAGTATGAGACAGAACTTTCAGCAAATTCATCGCTTTCAAGCATTTGGTCTTAATATACTTCAGATTTGGGATCCAGGTCAGCTTACTATCGAAAATCAACCCAAGGAACCTCGTTTCACCTACACATGGAATTCTTTGCCTATGAATAAATAGATCTGGATCAGGATGAAATCCTCTTATGCGACAAAAGTGCATGGTTACCGTTTTACTAGTAGAAAATTTAAAACCATTAACCTCAGCCCACTTCACTATATTGTCGATGCAGAGCTGAAGGCGACGTTCAGCCACTGCCATCCTTGAAGCTGCAAAGGAGATTGAAAGGTCGTCAACAAAAAGGGTATATGTTATATCTGAGGGAATTATTTTGGAAACCCCATTGATTGCCAAGGCAAACAATGTTACGCTTAAAACACTTCCTTGTGGTACTCCTTCTTCTTGACTGAATACTTCTGACATTGTTGCTCCAACCAGGACCTGAAATAGCCTACTTTTAATAAAAGCCTTAAGGAAGAGGGGCAAATTGCCTCTCAGGTTACATTCATGAAGGATCCTCAAAATGCCATATCTCCATGTTGTATCATAAGCCTTCTCCAAATCAAAGAAGACCGTGATGTGATGTTGCTTGTTGGCAAAAGCTTCACATATTGAAGACTCCATTCGAAGTAGAACATCAGTTGTGGAGTGCATGCTTCAAAAGCCACACTGTGCTGGGGACAGATATTTACCCGTTCTAAGTACCACATCAAGCGTGTGTTTATCATTTTTTCCATGATCTTGCACAAACATGATGATAGTGCAATTGGACGATAATTTTCTACTTTAAACGAGTCTTTTCCAGGTTTCACAAACGGCAATAATTTTAACATCTCCCAGATCTTAGGGAAGATATGCTCCCTGTAAATTCTGTTAATAAGGCTCAATATGAATTGTTTGGTATTTTCAGGGGTTTGTTTAATCATTGAATACGTTATATCATCCAGTCCAGGAGCTGATTCATTACATTTATTTAGGGCCAATAGAAATTCTCTCATTGTAAACGGATCATTGTATTTCTCATGTCTCAACGTATTAAAATCTATTTCAACTTGTTCCATCTGCTGCCTTTGAGCCGAGTATGGTCGATCATCGTTTTTCTTTGCAACATTAGCAAAATGATTAGCAAACTCATTTGCAACTAACTGGGGGTCTGCTACCTCACAACCATTGATCTTGATAACTGGAGGTTGACAGGGAGTAAACTTGCCTGCTATTTTTCTAACTCTCTTCCAAACTAGTGTTAGAGGAGTTTTCGAATTTATTGAATAAATAAAGATTGTCCAAGATTCTTTTCGTGCTTTTTTGATTTCCAAACGAAAATGAGCTCTTGCTTTTCGAAATTCTACACGGTAATACTCACATTTTCGTCTGCGGTATCTTGTGTATGCAGACCTAATAGTTCTATGAGTTTCCTGGCATTTACGAGTCCACCAGGGAACCGGTCGGCGGATAAATATGCCTGATGTCCTGGGTATGGACTGAAGACCAGCCGAGAACAATATTGTACTTAAAAATTCAAGGGCATCATCTACGCTGGGAAAGTCACCAGCAGAGTCATCTATTGAGCTTTGCTCCTGGAATGTTGCCCAATCAGCTTTTTTTGTATTCCATCTAGGTAGCCTGGAAGATGGAGGACTTGATGCTGAACTCACCACTATTGGGAAATGGTCACTGGTGAATCTATCATTTATAACTCTCCAATTAAAATCTATAAGGCAGTCCTCACTACATATAGATAGATCAATTGCCGATAGCGTGCCTGTTTGAACGTGAAAATGTGTTTCTCCCAGAGTTGAGGATCCCCACATTTTCACCTTCTATGATGGAACTTAGGCATCTGCCTCTTTGGTTGGTGACAATATCACCCCAAAGAGGGGGCTTCTGCAATTCATATCTCCCAAAATAATAAAGGGACGTGGTAACTGTTGGAAAAGAGATTTAAATTCATTGATTGGGAAGACTTCATTTGGTGGTAGATAGAGAGAGCATACTGTATATTTTCTTTGTAGATGGATCTGTACACCTATTACTTGCAAAGCTGACTGGATATTAATAGGATTTTGTGGGGTATCATTTCGAACATACAAAACGACACCACCATGACTTCCCATATTTAAATTATAGGTGGAGTAATAAGATGTATACTCTCGTGGGCTGGGGCACATGTTGTTACCAATCATGGTCTCCTGCAGAGCTATACAAATAGGAGACACTTCTGATATAAGCAGTCTCAATTCTTCCCACTTTGCTCTCAATCCCTGACAGTTCCACTGCAGAAAGTTAATGAATTTTATTTTCCTTTAGAGGCTGTAATATTGGAGCCTCTTTTAAGCGCTTTCAGCTTGCTACCTTGTTCCTTTTTTCTAGAAGGAGACCGATTGTTTATCTCAGTAGCCTTCCTTTTTAGGGGGTTGTCGGTTTCAGGGACACCAGACAAAGCTGATGTCTCCTGAGGAGGGGTGTGAAGATCAGCAGTGCCAGCTACATCCGGCATTGCCTCCGATGAGTCGGGAGCGCCAGCAATGACTGGCGCAGCCTCCAAAGAGGCCGGGGCATCAGCAACCACTGGCGCAGCCTCCGAAGAGGCCGAAGCACCAGCAATGACTGGCGCCGCCTCCAAAGAGGCAGAAGCGCCAGCAATGCCTGGAGCAGCCTCTGAAGAGGCGGAACCGCCGGCAATCACTGGCGCAGCCTCCATGGAGGCAGGAACGCCATAAACCACTGGCGCAGCCTCCGAAGAGGCAGAAGTGCCAGCCATCACTGGCACAGCCTCCAAAGAGGCAGAAGTGCCAGCCATCACTGGCACAGCCTCCGAAGAGGCAGAAGTGCCAGCCATCCCTGGCACAGCCTCCGAAGAGGCTCGGTTACGAGTCATCACTGGTGTTTTGTTTAGATTGGCCTTTGTACCATTTATATTCTTTCTCCGGTTGGCGGCTACACTGGCAAAGGACTAACATATAAGTTTAATACTCTCTCTCTTGCCTCTCTAAATGTAAGTCGTTCAGTTACCCTTAATGATTGAATCTCCTTTTCCATGATGTATACATCACAATTTATTGAAGATGAAGGTGATTCTCTCCACAATGTACACACCCTGGCATGCTTGTTACATATGCCATGCTCTGGTTCGCTGCACTTGACACAAATGGCAGGTTTGCCTTGCAGTTTCTGCCTGCATGACCCTAACATGTGTCCAAATTCCTGGCAATGAAAGCATCTCCTCGGCCTTGGGATGTATTGTTTGACCTTGAAGCGTAACCAGGCTGCCTTCACTATATTAGGCAATCGAGTGGAATTAAAAGTGACTATCAAGTTGGGAAGTGGGACTAGGGCTTCATTTACTTTTTTCTTCATTCTTTCTATTTTTATTACTCCTTGATCTTTCAATTCTTCCGCTAACTTTTCCTCAGAATATGTTATGAGCTGTGGGGCAAATATCATACCCTTGGAGTGGTTCCAATAGGCATGTACGGCACATTCCACTTTGACTCCTCCAAGGCGAGACAATGACTTTAGATTTTCACTTTCTTTAGCTGAGGTAGATTCAACTGGTCAGCTTTCCTTTACCTTCAGGACTAATCCTAGGCTCTCGGCCAAACACTTTAAAATATCCCTGTATACATTGAAAATGTCACAATTTGGTTCTTCCAGGCTAAAGGTCAAATATTTGTCATACGACTGTTCATATATTCCTGGTCCAATTTCACAATCACCATTTCCATTAAATTTCCCTTTGCTCCGTACTGGAGCATAGGGTTTCAATGTTATTACACTGGAATGTTTCTTTGGGTTTTTTCGTGCGCCGTATTCCGAGACGAGGTTGCAGAGGTCTTTGTCTGTG
>NC_089791.1:50927882-50947882 GCF_040412425.1 Macrobrachium rosenbergii | reverse complement strand
AATGGTTAAGATAAGAACGTTTGGGTTTTTTGGAAAGAACTTTTCATTTGGAGCGTGTCAGGCCCTAATTATACCACAAACAAATATTGGAAATTGTAATATTACAGGAAATTATGTCACTGGCAACGAAATCCCTGGAACCCCATCCTGCTGCATATTCGCATTATCTTAAAGTGAACCTCGATTCAGAGATCTAGTTGCATGGCTAATCCAGACAGATAATTATTAAGTTTCAGTAAAATTACTTTTTACAGCGGACCCATCATCAGCTTTCTTGAATCCAGTAAGAAGTGACTAAAAGAAACTACAGAAATAAATAATTATTCCTAAATATTTAACAACCAAAGCGTTAGACACAAAAACGTTCTTTAATCACTGTTGAACGGTTAGTGGATCTTTAATCATCGTTAGGCAGCTAGAAGTTGCTTTTATTTCCTATTACTTTCCGTTGGTTCTTTCAAATGAACACCATACTTTCTGGAAGCTGGAATTTCAAGTCAGTTGCCCCTGTGGTGGGCTTGTTCCATATGAATAGGGTTCGTCTTCTGAATAATAATAATAATATTAAAAAGGATGGCTGTATTATGTGAATTTATCTTATATAGTGTCTTTTCTATTTTCCTTATGATTCGCTTTTCGGGCTCAGCGATGTTAGTCAGCAAACTGGCCAATATCTCATGTTGGAAAAGGATAGTTTGTGTGGAATGAAAGTCTTTCATTGAAATATCCTATCAGAAATCCTTTACGTCTGGATTCAGGTTCTATTTCAAGTACCGTCGAAAAGAACCAGCTCGTTGGTCATCCGCTGGACGTGGTTGCAGAAGATCTGGAAAACAAGGGACTTTGGTCGGTATTTATAGGGGTTTGATCGGTGCTGAATTATGAGGAAAATAGAAAAGACACTATATAAGATAAATTTAATAATACAGCCATCCTTTTTAATAAGACCTGTTTAAAAGAGGGTCTACTCTTTCAAATAATAATAATTTTCGAATAATAATAATAATAATAATAATAATAATAAATAATAATAACCTTTTTATCTATTTACTTATTAGTGTGTAATTGATCTCTTCTTTCTGTATTTGCTACAACACCATGTTACTTCTTTCATACGAACACCATATTCTTTGGAAGCTGGAATTTCAAGTCAATGGCCCTTGTGGTGGGCTTGTTCCATGTAATGGTTTGCATCTTGAATAATAATAATAATAATAATAATAATAATAATAATAATAATAATAATAATATCGCATGGTTGCATTTAATTCACATCAATACCACTTGGAGTCATCATCATCATCATCATCATCATCAGAAGAAGAAGAAGAAGAAGAAGAAGAAGAAGAAGGAGAAGAAGAAGAGGAAGAAGAAGAAGACGATGATTTAATACTCAAATTCCAATCAAAAGTGTTAACATGAAAGAAGATTTCCCAAAGCTCTTCCTTGACTCACAGAGATATAAAACCTTGGGACCTCACATTCGAATGTTATGCAACTGACACAAAATACCCCTCCGGCGCCCAACCCCCCAACAAGCCATAATGATTATATAATATACCTGGGGAAAGAAGATAATTAATGAGTCGGCCCTCGAGTCGAGTCTCATTAAGCAAAAGGTTTATAAGACACTTTTTAACTCGGCTAATAGGTTACGGGGACAGTAAATAGGCTTACGTGAATATGAATACCAAGACGTGGTGTTGTTAGGGAGTTGCTCTTTCGAATTCTTGAACACATTATATTATATGTATATATATATATATATATATATATATATATTTATATATTATATATATATATATATATATATATATATATATATTTTACATGTATACTGTTTACATTAACTTTATCACTATATATACATATATATATTATATATACATATATATATTAACTTTACCACTTACACAATTATCTGTGCATTAATTCAATTACTGATGTCCTGTCAGTAATTACACACACACACACACATATATATATATATATATATATATATATATATATATCCATCAACACTGATTTATATATGTATATATACATAAATATACAGTATATATTTATATCTACATACACATACATACAATATATATATACATTTTATATATATATATATATATATATATATATATATATATATATATATATGTATGTGTGTGAAAATAATGTGTGCCGAAGTTTTTGTGCTGTGTTATTTTGCGTTGTATGTATCTGTGTAAACATAAACATGCAAAGACTGTGCATCAGACGGAAAGGCGGCGAATATAACACAGTTCTAGACATCTTTTGATATAACAATGATGGACAAACTCATTTTTAATTTAAGACAATTATGGTACTCTCAATGATCATCAACATTCTTATACCTCTCTCTCTCAGTATACGATCATACTACATAAACATTTTACTGGATGGCAGACCTTAATCACATCATAGCAAATGCCTTTCTTTGCATACCACCTTCTCTCAGAATAATAATAATAATAATAATAATAATAATAATAATATAATTTGGCAGCAGACCCTCTTTTAAACAGGTTCTATTGAATATTATTGCTGCTTCACCTGCATTTATTTTGTAGAAGACTTTTTCTATTTTCCTTATTGCGGACTTCTCTTCAGTGGGGGTGCGTGCTAACAGCTCGCCTATATTTGTCATTTCATGGGGAAAAGTCAAAATCTGGATTCTGCTTCTTTATATATTCTATACAGTTGGTTCTATACAATTGTTGCCGCGACGCGTTTCGACAGACTCTTCTGTCATTCTCCAGCAGGAGCTAGTAGAGGACTGGCAGATTGCATAGGTCCTTCTGAATTTATACACGGGCTTCAGCGGGGTCATGGATGGCGAATTCTGATTGGTTGCAGTCAGCGAACTTCAAGCCAAATTTCTGCGGCGAAGCTCGATCTGACAGATCTTCGCAACCTGGGAATGTCATTCATTCCAGCGTTCCCATTGCCGTTGCGTGATGTCATGCCGGCTGACATCATCGGTAGTTTGGCTGCTATTGGGCTGCGGGATGAATGATGTCATTATCTACTCTTTCTGTCGTAGTCGGGGATTGTCTCGAAGGGGCGCCTCGCTCATCAGGGCATCTCCATTCTCAGGGTTGTCGTTTTCAGGTATTCGTTGGATTTGGTGGGTGTTCTGCATTATTCTTCTTAAATTCGTGGGTAGGAGCGATGCCTCCTGCGTCGTATTCATTGTTGGTTTTTCTCTCGGCAATGAGGAGCGCCTCTGCAGGCGCAGACGCCGAGGGGTCAGCGGCTCCGATTATAATTTATATTTCATAATACCGTCGCAGGAGGAAGACAGCAGCACGGGATGGTTCATGATGGCACCTCCTGGGCGTGGCAGGAGATCCTTTAGACAGACGATCGTGGTCACCAATATAAGCGCTCGGGCATTTTGGACAGACATACCACCAGATCACCACGCCAGCTTGAGGGTTCTCTTGCTGGCGGAGAGGGTTATTTTTCATCAGATCCGGAAGAGGGGAAGTTCTTATAATAAATTATAAGATTTATTCTTTTACTGTCTTGACCGGGCAGGTAAGAGCGTTAAATCTTGTACCATTTTTTAAGAACCAGTTCGAACCTTTGTTGATGAGTTTGAAGAAAACCATTCTCCGCCAGCAAGAGAACCCTCAGCAGAAGAACGTGGTCTTCCTTGTTGTATGTCCTGTCCGTGGAGCAGTGGAGCGCTTTATTGAAGGTCCTGACTGTCGTCTGTCAAAAAGGCATCTCCTGCCATCCCCAGCCAAAGTCCCAAATTCATGAACTAGCCTGATGTCTTCAAGTATTTCCATCTCCCACAGACTTTGTGACAAAATACAACGCCGGGAGAGGCCGACTTCGACGTCTGCGGAACTAGAGGCGCTCCTCATTCAGAGAAAACCAACATTGAATCAGACGAAGGGGCATCCTCCTTCGTTGTCTGCTTGAAGAATACGTGCAGAACACCCACCATTTCCAGCCGCTGAATTCTCTCGAAAACGTAACTCCTGAGAATGGAGATGCCTGATGAGCGAGACGCCCTTCGAGAGCCCATCCCGATCCTACGACAGAAAGAGTGCGATAAAGACATCATTCATCAGATTCCAGCAGCCCAATAGCAGTGAACCTTCTGATGATGTTCAGGGGTCATTTTCGCATGACATCACGACAACGGCAGGATAATATGGAACGCTGGAATGAATGACATTCCCAGGTTGCGAAGATTATTAATTTTATTTTTGCCGCAGAATTTTTATTTTTAGTTCGCGATTTTTATCTTTTTACTTTGATTTTTTATTTTATGACCCCCGCTTGTTTTTTTATCTATAAGTTTTATTATTGTCTTCATTTTATTTTTATTTTTTCTTATTTTTGTTTTTATTGTTTATTTTTTCATTTTTATTTTTTCTTATTTTTATTTTTCCTTATTTCCATTTTATCCTTATTTTTCTTTTTTTTATTATTTTTTCTTAATTTTATTTTACTTTTTTCTTATTTTATTTTATTTTTTCTTATATTTATTTTTATTTTTATTTTTACTTATTGTTATATTCATTTATATTTTTCTTATTTTCATTTTTTCTTATTTTAGATTTTATTTTTTTTTTTTTTTTATTTTCATTTTTTATCCTTTTTATTTTTTTTTCTTATTTTTTCTTTTTTATTTTTTTACGAAAGCGAATCAAATTTTTTTTTTATTTTTATTAATTTATATTTTTTATTTTATATTTATTTTATTTACTATTTATTTTTATTATAAATTATTCTTATTTTTATTTTTATTTTTGTTATTTATTTTTATTTTAATATTGTCTTTTTTCTTACTCTTATTTTTGTTATTTTCTTTTTTATTATATTAAATTTTATTTAATACTAATTTTTCTTATTTTTTTATTTAGATTTTTATTTATTTTCTTATTATTTATATTTTTAAAATTTTTATTTATTTATATTTATTTAAAATTTTATTTATTTTGATTTTGATTTTTTTGTTTTTTCCTTATTTTTTATTATTTTCTTTTATTATTTTTCTCTTTTTTAATTTTTTTTATTTATATTTTTCTTAATATTTTTTTTCTTTTTTATTATTTTTATTTTTTTTCTTATTTTTATTTTTTATCCTTATTTTCTCATTTTCATTTCTATTTTGAATTTTTCCCTGTTTTATATTTATTTTTATTTTTTCTTATTTTTAGTGTTTTTTTCTTATTTTTAATTTTATTTCTATGTTATCTTATTTGTTTTTTTTTATTTACTCCTATTTTTTATTTAATTTTTATGTTGTCATTATTTGTTTTTATTTTCTTCTTATTTTTATTTTGTTTTTTTCTTACTTTTATTTTTATTTTTATATTTATTTTTATTTTTATTATTATTATTATTATTATTATTATTATTATTAATTATTACGTTATTATTGATTATTATTATTATTTTTATTTATTTTTATTTATGATTTACAATCACGTTCTTTAATTTTAATTTTTTTTTATTAGTTTTTATTTTTTATTTTTATTTTATTTTTAGAAATTTATTTATATTTTTATATTTGTTTTGTTTTTATTTTTATTATTATTATTATTATTATTATTATTATTATTATTATTATTATTATTATTATTATTATTATTTATTTTTTTTATTTTTTTTATTTTTATTTATTTTTATTTATTGTTTTTATTTTCAATTTAATTTTTTCTTATATTATTTTTATTTTTATATTTATTTTTATTTTTATTTTTTGATTTTTTTTTTATTTTTATTTTTAATTTTTTTATTTCCTTCTTATTTTTTTCTATTTATATTCTTTTTATTTTCATATTTATTATTAATTTTTATTTCTTTATTTTATTTTTATTCTTTTTATGTTATTTTAATTTTTTCTTATTTTTGTTTTTTATTTTATTTTTGTTTTTATTTATTTTACTTTTATTGTTATTTTTATTTTTATTATTATTTGTATTCTTATTTTTATTTATTTTTCTCCTATTTATTTTTGTTTTTATTTCTTTTTTATTTTTATTTTTATTTTTTCATATTTTTATTTTCATTTAATTTTAATTTTTATTTTTTTATGATTTTTTCTCATAATTATTATTTTATTTTTTCCCATTTTTTTTTTTTTTTCTTATTTCTATTCTATTTTTATTTTTACGTTTATTTTTTTTATTTTTATCTTTATTTTTTTCTGGTTTTATTTATTTTATATTTTTTATTGTTATTTTTTATTTTAATTTTTAATTTTTTTCATTTTATATTATTTTTATTTTTATTTTCATTTTTACTTTTTATTATTTTTTTTTGGAATCCATAATTTTATTTTTTTTTTTTTTTCTTTTTCAAATTTTATTTTTTTATTTAAATTTTATTTTTCTTTTTTATTTTTTTCTTATTTTTATTTTTTCTTATTTTTTAATATTTTTATTTTATTTTATTTTTTTCATATTTTTTAAATTCTTTCTAATTTTAATTTTTATCTTTATTTTTCACATTTTTTTTATTTTTTTTATTTTTATGTCTTTACTTTATCCTGTTTTTTCTTTTTATTTTTAAACAATGACAATTTTTGTTATCTTTATTTTTAAAAAATTTTTTTTTTTTTATTTTTATGTCTTTACTTTTCTTGTTTTTTTTTTTTTTATTTTCATCATTTTATTTTTTGTATTTATATTTTTTACATTAATTTTTCTTATTTTTTTTAATAATACTTATTCTTATTTTTTCTTATTTTCATTTTTATTTTTATTTGTCTCATTTTTATTTTTTTTATATTTGCTTATTTTTATCTTTATTTTTATGTTTTCTTATTTTTCTTTTTATATTTTTTTTATTTTTATTTTCATAATTTTTATTTTTATTTAATTTTTTCTCATTTTTATTTTTTCTACTTTTTCTTTTAATTTTTTTCTTATTTTTTTTTTTTCTTATTTTTTTTTTTTTATTTCTCTTTCATTATTTTATTTTTATTATCTGATTTTTCTTATTTTTATTTTGTTCCTTTCTTATTTTTATTTTGTTCATTTCTGATTTTTATTTTTTCCTTCTTTTTATTTGTATTTTTTTATTTTCATTTTTATTTTTTTATTTTTATTTTTAATTTTTTTTATTATTTTTATTTGTATTTTTCTTTTCATTTTTATTTTTCTTATTTTTATTTTATTTCTATTTTTTACTTTTATGTATTTTTCTTTATATTTATTTTTATTTTTATTCTTTTTATTTTTTCATTATTATTTTTCTTTTTCTTTTTATTATTTTAATTTTTTTAATGTTTTTCTTATTTTAGTTTTTTATATATTTTTTTATTTTATTAATTTTATTTTTATTCTTATTTTTATTTATCTTTCTTTTATTTATTTTTAGAGAGAGAGAGAGAGGTTTTATTTTTCTTTTGATTTTTACTTTTTCCTATGTTTATTTTCATTTCTTATTTCTATTTTAATTTCTATTTTAATTTTTTCTTATTTTTATTTATATATTTTCTAATTTTCATTTTTAGTTTTTATTATTTTTTTTTTCTTTTTATTTTAACTATTTTTTCTTATGTTTTTATTTTTACTTTTATGTTTTTATTTTATCTTGTTTTTCTTTTTCTATTTATTTTTTCATATTTTTATTTTTATTTTATTTTAATTTTTTTATATTTATATTTTAATTATTAATTTTATTTTTTCTTTTTATTTTATTTTTCTATTTTTTTTTTCTTACTTTATTTTATTTATAATTTTTTTATTTTTTTATTTGTTTTTCATTTTTATTTGTATTTTTTATTTTTTATTTTATTTTCTTTTTATTTTTATTTTTTATTTTTTACTTTTCATTTTTATTATTTTTTTTATTTTTTTATATTTTTGATTTTTATTTTTATTTTTCATTTTATTTTTTATTTTATTTTTTAGATAATTTTATTTATTTTTTACATTTTTATCAAGAGATTTTTTTATTTTATTTATTTTTTATTTATTCATTCATTTATTTATTTTTATTTATTTAATCATTTATTTATTTTTATTTTTATCTTTATTGTTTTTTATTTATTTAATTTTTAATTTTTTTATTCTTTTTTATTATTTTTATTTTTTCTTATTTTATTTTTACTTATTTTTTATTTTATTTTTTCTCATTTAATTTTTATTTATTTTTAATTTCATTTCTTCTCATTTATATTTTTTATTCTTATTTTCATTTTTTCTTATTTTTATTTTTATTTCTGTTTTTTTTCTAATTGATTTTTTCATTGCTATTCACATTTTTATCTTTATTTTTATTTTCATTTCTGTTTTTTTTCTATTTGATTTTTTCATTGCTATTTTAATTTTTATCTTTATTTTTATTTTTATTTATATTTTTTATTATTTTTTAATTTCTAATTTTTCCTATTTTTTTCTTATTTTTATTTGAATTTTATCTTATTATTTTTATATTTTTTCTCATTTTTTTTTATTTTATTTTTACTTTTATTTGTAATTTTTCTTATTTTTATTTTCATTTTTTTTCCTTTATTTTATTTTTTAATTTTTCCTTTTTTTATATTTATTTTTATTTTTATTTTTTCTTGTTTTTTATTTTATTTTTATGTTATCTAATTTTTTTTAGATTTTAGAGAGAGAGAGAGTTATCTCGATTCATATTTTAATTTTTTAACAGACTTTATTTTTTACAATTTTGTTTTTATTTCAATTTTCTTGGGGCATTGTTTATTTATATTATTTTCTTTTCTTATTAAAAATATATATTTTATTTTTATTTTGTTTTTTTATTTATTTTATTTAGTTTTATTTCTGTTTTTATTTTATTCATTTCACTTTATTTTTCTGTAATTTTTCTTTATAAGATTTTTTATTTTTGTTTGTTTTTTATATTTGGTTTTATTTTATTTTAATTTTTACCCACTATTTTTATTTTATATTTATTTATATTTTATTTATTTTATTTCTAACATGTTTATTTTGAGATATGTTTTCTTATTTTATTTGTATTTTTTTTTTTAATTAATTACATATTTATCCATTTCTTTATTAATTTAACTTATTTTTTTTAATTTTCATATAACTGATCTCTTCTATCTGCACTTCCTATTGCCTTCTGTTACTTCTTTCAAATGAACACCATATTCTTTGGGAGCTTGAATTTCAAGTCAATAATAATAATAATAATAATAATAATAATAATAATAATAATAATTTTTTATTGTAAACGATATTGCAATCACTGAACACTATGTAGCACGTTATGAAAAATTCACAGAAAAACAGAATATTATTTCGGATAATGAAGCAATATTTACAATAATAAGTTACTGTACGGCGCACAAAGCCGAAAAAATAATGAAAGATAATATACACTGTTGTAACCACTGTCAGATCACACCACCAAATCATGTTCATTAATATCAGTTTCCACGGATTGTCTCACCAATGCATTGTTGCCCCTAATAACTACTTACTCGTATGTTCCCAAACTATTTCCGGAAGAATTCCAATTTTCTGTTCGTTTTATTTTATTTAATTACATTAATTTTTTTCCACACAACCCTCATAATCATAGCCGAGTTCTACATGAATTATATATTTGCTGTTCTGTCCAACTCGATCATTCTGTTCCACTATATGAAAAACCTCAAATATTTTTGGTTGGCTTATGAGGCGGAGAGTCTGAACTCTATTTGTGAAACGAAGAGTTTGAACTCTGTTTATGAAACGGAGAGTTTGAACTCTACTAATTTTGCGCAAAGCAAAGCCACCAGTTGAATCAGATTTCCTTCGGAAAGCCAGGAAAGCGATATTTGAACTACTGTGAACTTGAATTGCATAACCAGGGAAGGGGAACTGCGACTGGAATTGAAAATTTAGGTCAAAGGCAAAGCGCTAAGACCTATGAGGTCATTCAACACTGAAAGGGATATTGGGAGTAAAAGTTTGAAAGGTGACGGGAGGAAAACCTCGCAGTTGCACTGTGAAACAATTATTAGGAGAGGGTGGAAAGTAAGATGAGAACGGAGGCATAATAAAAGGGATGAATGGGGTCGCAGCTAGGGGCCGAAGAGACGCTGCAAAGAACCTTAAGTAATGCCTGCAGTGTACCATGTGACGTGCACTGACGGCGCTATCCCCTACCCCCTACGGGGACCAGGGAAGGGGTACTGCAATCTCAGATCGAGTTTCCGGATTCATAACGTCTGCCAGCCCACGGATATAATCCAAACCTTCGGATTTAGTACGCAATAAAATCTTTGGGGATCACAATACCTGAATTGCTAGATTTCGCAATTATTTCCCTCCACTGCTGATTTATGGAACCGATTTTATTTTCCCCTAGAAAGTAATAACCAATTCCTGCTTCATGATAATTTAACATAACAAAATTTGTCAAGTTCCATCAACTGTCTACATCAGCACCAGTTATCCGAATCGTTAAACTCTTAACCAACCAGACTTCCAACCAGTTGGGTCGCATCCGAAACAAACCAACTCACCAAGCCGATAATAGCCAAAGAACCTAGAAATTGGTTTGCAAGTCAACAAACCAAAAGACTAGTGACCCAGTCAACCAACTCCCCAGTCTGTTAACCCAGCACCTGATTTACAAGTCAACCAAATCATAAATCGAACAGCAACCTAACCTAGAATGTAGCTTAAAAACCAGTCAACCAAATGGCTATTACCCTCTCTAACCAATTATTTAATTTGTTATTAACTAAACCAACTCAACAGCTGGTTTATAAGTCGAGTAATTAGCCGGATCATCAATCTTAGGTACGCCACGGTTTATCCGTCAACTAACTGATTGGTTAACGCTGCAATGAACCCAGCGATCGGTTTATTAGTCAGTCCAATATTTAACCCTCTAGTCAGTCAACTCATCAGTCGTTTGGCCAACAAACCTGTCAAACGGTCGATTTAAAAGTCTTTCTTAATCCTGCAAGCACTCAACGATATGAACAAAAAACAAGTAAATAAATGCGCCGAAAAACTTCGGCGCAATCGAGTCTTCCGTACAGCGTATGATGCTGCATGAAACTCTCGATATGCTGCAGTATGAAACTCTCAGCCACGACTGGGGAGCGCTCAGTTGCTTCCCAGATGCGATCAAGTGAAGATGCGTCAGCGGCGCAGCCAGCAATGATCCATGGCCAAACTTTACATGAAATGTAATAAAAACTGCATTGAGGTTAGAGGCTGAATTTGGTATGTTTGATGATTGAGGGCGGATGATCAACATACCAATTTGCAGCCCAGCCTGGTAGTTTTTAAGATCTGAGGGCGGACAGAAAAGTGCGGACAGACAGACAAAGCTATCTCAATAGTTTTCTTTTACAGAAAACTATAAAACAGCACCCGTGACGAAAAAACTATGCCGTCATAAAGGAAAAGACTATGAAAAGGACTAATTCGTTTATACAAGTGTCCCGGAAGGCATTTTCATTTTACATAAAAAAAAACACCTCAACTCAAGTCAAACTATTAATTTGTGATGAGCGTAAGATGTCATTACCAAAAATCAAAGCAAACATAAAGTTGGAAAGGGCACGTAACTGTGTAAACCTGGGAGATGTTTGTAGACTTCAAGTCCATTGTAAACTTCATTCAGACAGACGGCCTAAATTCAAAGCACTCGAAACTCGCGTCTGAGATGTGACAAAAATAACATCGTCAGACCCACTGCAAGTGAGGTTTGACAGATAGGTAATTTTCTCTCTCTCTCTCTCCTCTCTCTCTCTCTCTCTCTCTCTCTCTCTCTCTCTCTCTCAAACGAAGGCTATTAGAAGTTTTCAAATTAATCGAAGAACTTTCTCTCTCTCTCTTTCTCTCTCTTGTAAACGACGTGTAAACGAAAGCTATTAGGAGTTTTCATATTAACTGAAGAATTCTCTCTCTCTTTCTCTTTCTATCTTTCTCTGTGTCAAGTAGACTACCAGGATACGATATCATCAGGACAATATAAAACATTCTAGAACAGGAGCGGTAGAGGGAGGAGGCTACCATATTCTGATTACATGTCGACCGCCAATGAACCAACTAAATACAGAACGCATTACGGTCTACATTCACTCACTAAAATCTGTATTGAGAGTCGTTAATTCATCATTCTTCCAGTTAGAACTTAATAATTAAGATAAAAAGTAATGTTTTAAGTAACTCAGTATCAGAAGGCATTCATCCTTCAGTATGAAAAACAAATACTTGCTTTATCATTCAACAGATTTTTCAATGGGATCTTGCAAGCAAATAAATAAAATTTATAACGACCTTGGAAACTAATAGAAAAAGTTCCGTTATGAGTTATTCAGTATTAAAAAGAATTCATCCTTCAGTATAAAAAACAAATACTTGCTTTCTTATTCAGAAAATTGTTCCAGCAGAACTCAAAAGCAAGTAAAAAACAAACTGTATAACGATCATGGCAACTAGAAGTTTGTAAGTCTTCGCCAAACTTCTGCTTCAAAAACTGGTTCAAGAACCCAGCTTCAGTTTGTGAAGGTAACTAAACCGTGCTTGCTTACCTGCTGTCTGAGCCAGTGCAGGGCAACGCTCCGCTGTTGCTTGGGTTCAACTGCAAGCACGGCACGTAGTTTGGCAACTTTCCATCATAGCAGCTGCTCCTGCTGAGCCGTCACTCGCTCGTTAAATTGAGGGCCAACTCTATAAAGTCACCTGGTAGGATCATAAATGCAGGTAGCACGTCTGCTGGGATTCTAATTAGCTTCCTGAATTTTCTGTGACTATAAATAGGGAGTCATGTATATATGTATGTATGCATGCATGTATGCATATGTATATATATTTATTAAACATATATTTATAGATATATATATATATATATATGTATTTATATACATATATATACATATATGCAGTATATAAATATATGTATATGTTTATATAAATATATATACATATGCATGCATATATACATACATACATACTGCGCCATCACGGTTGACATTAGTCTACTCAATCCAAAGTACTGTACAGTGAGCCTCAAAAGTATAGGGTTCAAAAAGTTTTAAAACTCCTTAGCATATCTTTCAAAGGACATTACCGTCAACTGAGGCAGTTTCTTCTTTTTTGTACTAAGAAAAATACAAGCTATTCTTTTAGAAAGTCCTCCCATACGATTAATCAATGTCAAGTATATTACTGATGTCAAAATACTTCAAATTTAGATTACTCTCAAAAACTTTTCTGCATGTACCACACAGTTTAGCTCAAAAGGAGAGCTGTTCATCAATAAAGATTTTCTATTAAAATCAATTTCTTGTCAGGTTAACTGACTTAAAGAAGATTACAGGCGCAATTATTATCCATTCATCTAACATGAAAGTAATTGCGCAAAAGAACAGATTCATACTGGTTACATTCTTTATATGATAGACTTCAATAATCATTGCACTAATTGACACTCCAGGTCATGCTTGTTAACTGTCACAATACATCACCTAAAAGCACAGAATTAATTCACTAATGTTATTTTATTTACATAACTTACATCAGTATGGAGGATATAAAACAAAATTTGTATAAACTTGCGAGGCTTTGTCCTGATGCGTCAATTTATGCTTTTAGGCCCGTAACCTGATTTTCAGTAACTTATTAAGCCCCTTCATTAAAACACAAATATCTGCTCTTTTTGCTTGCGAGCAATAACGAGCGTAACTAGACCAACTGGTTCACTTCAAATTTGCTTTCTGTATTCTAATATCTGAATCTATTTTAGGCTTGCATACTATAATTGTAATCAGACACTCATTTTTCATCAAATTAAATCCATTTAATGACTTCCTGGTTCAATTTTATTGCAGATATTATATATATATATATATATATATATATATATATATATATATATATATATATATATATATATATATATATATATATATACATACATATATATATATGTGTGTGTGTGTGTACAGTAAGTCTACCCAAACCATCGAAAATGGTAGAAAGATTGAAGAAGCCAGGTGGAGAGTATACACATAATGAACTCCATGGTTGGACTTGATGTCAGACAGAGTAAACATATAAAATAATAAAACAGCTCATGTTCTTTTGCACATACACAACAACAACAACAACACACAAACTCACGTTACATATATATATATATATATATATATATATATATATATATATATATATATATATAAACTGAACTCCTGTAATTCATTGGCTGTCTGCAGGTTAATAGTCATTATAAAAAGGTCACGTAACCATAAATGATATAAAATATAGGTATTATATATATACATACATATATATATATATATATATATATATATATATATATATATATATATATATTATATATATATACATACACATATATGTATGTGTATGTACGTAAAGTTCGCCTTATAAGAATATTTCAAGGAAAAAACATTTTTTTAAGCATACGTGCTGTAGTCACATTCACACCAATGATACACCTGCGTTTATCACGCTTCCGTTCGTCGAAATTCAGTTAATCGCAGGTGTATAAATATGCTCTAATGCATCAACTAATCCCTGTATCACATTAGTGGGATTTTATGAACATGTTCTGTCACATCAAAAGACAGATGACCATCCATATAAAAAATGGCGTCTTTCTTCTCCCTACTTCATTAAAGAGTTCCTCGAGGCTTCATAATAAGTTCTACAACACATCACGGGGATTTTGTGTTTAAATTTAAAATCATAACACGCTTGACAATATCAGACGGTAATTATCATAGTCCCGCAATTCAAGTGCATCGATTCGAACGCAGACATTCCCTGTGTCATCGCGGAATATCCCTGATTTCATACATATCTTCCTATTTTTTTTTTACCATTGTTAGGGAGATGCGTATTATGATTTTATTTCAGGGGATAATATACCGTTTCCTTTTGATAATCAGCAGAACGTATTTTAGCTCGGTAAAACAACCATTGCAAAATCAATGAAGATGAAAAGAACCACAGATTAACCAACTTTTCCAAACCATTGCCAACCAATCAGCTTCAAGGAATGGTCGTGACGTAAGCAGTGGACGGGGCTTAGCTGCAAAGAGCGGTGGATTTTGCTATTAATCACGGGCTACTCTAGAGCAAGAGCCCGTGCCAGCACAAGCCCGGCATGGATCTTAGCTTAGTATAAACGAACGAACAGCTGAATATATCTTACTCCTTCTGCTACTTCTTTGAAATGAACACCATATTCTTTGGAGGTTTCAATTCCGAATCAATGGCCCCTGTGTTCGGCTTGTTCCATATGAATAGGGTTTCATCTTTCTGAATAACATGTACACATAATAATAATAATAATAATAATAAAATCCACAATGGTGCAAATGTAAATGGTGCAAATGTAATATTAGAAATATATATACAAACATTTGTATATATATTTCTAGTATAATTTACATTTACATCACGTAGATATCTTAACCATTATTATTATTATTATTATTATTATTATTATTATTATTATTATTATTATTATTATTATTATTATTATTATTTTAGTGACACATGCTATTATGAGATTTTATGAATAATAATAATACTAATAACAACAGTGCAATACTTTTGTCAGGAGCGATTCCATTTCCAGGCATACCAATTATGAAATAAACACGTACAAAATTGACATCTCTTCAACCCATATGAGAAGATGCTTATGTGCGGGTTCGCCATATCCCCTGCAACGTCACTTACACTTAACATAACTTCCCCTACAGCTAATTGCAATATATCATCGTCATAGTGACAAAAATGTAGCAGCATCCATCTGTTACATAAACACTCTAAAATGAGCGCAAGTACCCAACGCCGGCCATTCTAACAATGATCCATACAGGATATGGGAGTCCCGCTCTGAAAGTCCGTTGCCATAGCGACCTGAAAAGAATAACCTGGGGGTGTTTAAGGTTCTCTCTCTCTCTCTCTCTCTCTCTCTCTCTCTCTCTCTCTCTCTCTCTCTCTCTCTCTCTCTCTGTATGTATGTGTGTATGTTTCGGAGAAGCTCAACGAATAATAATAATAATAATAATAATAATAATAATAATAATAATAATATCATTATTACTATTACTCAGAAGATGAAACCTATTCATATGGAACAAGCCCACAAGTGCCACTGACGTGAAAATCAAGCTTCCAAAGGATATGGTGTTCATTAGGAAGAAATAAGAGGAGGTAAAGGGAAATACAGAAAGAAGAGATCCCACTTATTAAAAAAGGAAAAATAAATAAACCAATAAATAATCAAATGGATAAAAATGTATTAAAATGTAAGGAGAACAGAATTTGGGTAGTAATGCACTGCACCTTCGTTTGAACTTCTGAAGTTCCAATTGCATAACATCCTCTGAGAGGCTGTTCCACAGTCCAACGGCGTGAGGAATAAAGGACCAATGGAACTGAGAAGTTCGACAGCGAGGCACATTTATTTACTGCACATTGGTGCTGTTGTCCATCGAATCTGATCACTCTCGGCAGAGATCAGTTGTGAATGTGAAAGATCTCTGTTGAAATACAACTTATGAAAAAGTGACAAACAAGAGACATCCGTCGATGGTCCAAGTCCTAACTACTACTATTATGAAACAGAAACCTACCACCACGAACCACTCTATATAAAATAGATAAATCTCTGGCAGAAGCAGACATTCATTCCGGAGAACAGTATTCTAGTAAAGGGAGTACAAATGACCTAAAACAGGTTGCATTGATTTTATCACTGTTATAAATATATGAAAATAATAATAATAGGAATAATATTTGCTGGAAAAGTGGCATTCCATTACCACTCGGAATTGGAGTGGTTGCACCGACGTTGTTGCAGTTATTAAATTTAATGTTACATGGTATTCAGGACTATATAATTACAAGATACTCCAGAGGGCGCCTTCTTCGGTGATGGACTGGTTTCAACCCTTCAGGGGGAATGCTATAGGAATGGAATGGAATAGAATATAAAATTTAAGCCAAAGGTCAAGCGTTTGGGCCTATGAGGTCATTCAGCGCTGAACGGGAAATTGAGTAAAAAGGTTTGAAAGGTGTAACAGGAGGGAAACCTCGCAGCTGCGCTATGAAACGATTATCAGGAGAAGGTTAAGGACAGTAAGATGGAAGAAAGAGAATATGAATGGGGATACAGTAAAAGGATTGAAAGGGGTCGCACTAGGGGTAGAATGGGCGCTGCAAAGAACCTTAAGTGTTACGTACAACGCACAGCATGAGGTGTACTGATGGCACTACTCCCCGACGGAGAGGGAATATTATACTTTCTGGCAATCAGATATCTTAATAAAGCTGGTCTCTTGTTTCCTTCTGTGTTGTAAATACCTCACTTTTTCCTCCTCTCGCTTTTCATTGCTATTAGGGGAATTTTTGTCTTCCGTCCATTGTCTATGAGGGGCAAAATGGCTGCCTCAAAATGAGAATTGTATCCTTTACCAGAAATGTAGTTTGCGTGGGTATTATCTTGTTATTTTTGTCCTTTCAAGCTCGCCCTGTGCCAGTAAGGATTCTCGTTCCTTTTTACATCGTACAGGATGATAAAAGGCCTTCACGAGAGGTATAAATAAGGTCCTTCACGAGATTTATAAATAACAATACTGACATTCTGCAACAAGACCAAATTACTTACAAAATAATTTAAAGGGTGAAATAACCATGAAAGATTATCGTCCATAATTACTGTACAAGCTAGGTGTCTCTTACTGGCTTCCAGACATATCGAATGTTAAATTTAATAATTACGCAGGTTGTATTTTAACGGAGATCTCTCACATTCACAATTGATCCCTGACCCTTTTTCCTGCCGAGAACGACCAGGTTTCCTGAACAGCTCACTATTACGCTGTAAATGTGCCTCGCTGTCGAACTTCTTAGTTCCAGAGGTCCTTTATTCCTCACACGTTGGACTGCGGAACAGTCTCCCCGGTGGGGATGTCGCGCAACTGGAACTTCAGAAGTTCAAGCAAGATGCAATACATTACTACCCAAAAACAATTCTCCTTGTATTTTAGCCATTTACTTACTTTCGTTGTATCGCAAGTTCATTACAAGAGGAGGGATTTTAACTTCTTACATCTTGACGGTATTAAACGTGCCTTAAGCCAGTCATAGAGATATCGGCTAAAAGATATACTGAGGATATAAACCGATATTCACTAATAACTTTAATCTTTTAAGAGGTGTCCACACGACTCCATTACGAAGAGAAAACGAAATATATATATAATATTATTACGTGACCCGTCGTAAACCATCTGACTTATCGCGTTCTTTCTTACGTAATTAATCCCGGGTTATGCCGTTCGGTGGTGCGTTCATTTTCCAACTATCGTCTTCCCCGTCGCTTGCTATAGGTCAATCATCCTCTAAGTAGCTGTTTTTTTTCCTTTTATTCTCCTGCCAACTTGATTTCTTTATGTATATTACATTTCCCTATTTTACGACACCACAAAACAACCTCCCCGTTTTTCTGTTATTATTACACAGCCAGTAACGGAAAAACGAGAAGAAACTATGTCAGCTACACTGAGTGAAAGCTGTGCAATTAACAGACTAAATAAGAGATAACTATGCCCACAACAGAATAAACGAGTTGAACACTACGCCAGTGACACGATATACGAGAGAAACAGATCAGTAACAGTTTAAACGAGAAAGAACTGTCAGTGCCAGTCAGATTTAAGGAGGGAGAACTTAGCTAGGAAACTTCCAGCAGTACCGTCCCAATTTTATTCAGTAATAATCTCAAAGAAATATTTGGATATTACCTAGCATTTCATTTGAACATTACATTACATTACATTCCCTCTGGGGAATTCAGAATGATATCAGTGAAAAGAAGTTGACGTCTAGTGTATGTGGAAAAAGTGTAATGATGCTGATTATGCAAATAATGTTTGACTTCCTGAGAGAAGAGATCAGCTAGTCACCTGGAAAACGTGATGTAATACTCAAACCACAAATGCTCTTAATTTTGTGATAATATATATATATATATATATATATATATATATATATATATATATATATATATATATATATATATACTGTGTATATATATAAATATATATACATATAAATGTATATTTATATTTGTACATGTGTATATATATATATATATATATATACTGTATATATATGCATATATATATATATTATATATATACATATACATCAACGTTCAGTCAGACAGTTGTATCCAAAATATGAATCTACTCTAGACGGCCCATCTCATTCTTTCAAGGAAACTGAAGTATGACCTCTATTGAAGTATGTATACAACTGATGGGACAAGTCCCTCTGCTCTTTATGTGGGTGCTGCTTCAGTCAGACTCTCTCTCTCTCTCTTTCTCTCTCTCTCTGTGTATGATTAGTTGTATTTCACTGTTTCATATGTGTTTGATCGCTGTAGACACTCCGCCTTTTTCTTGGCTTAATGTGCTCTCTCTCTCTCTCTCTCTCTCTCTCTCTCTCTCTCTCTCTCTCTCTCTCTCTCTCTCTCTGAATGTATGTATAGCTGTATTTCTCAGATGTGTTTGACTACTGCAGACACTCCGTCTTTCTGTTGCGCTTAGTGTTCCTCTCTCTCTCTCTCTCTCTCTCTCTCTCTCTCTCTCTCTCTCTCTCTCTCTCTTAGTCGTCTTCATAAGATGTATTATGACTCGGAGAAGAAAGTGCAACTAACACTGGATGCATTCAACAACCAGCTCCACACTTGACACTAAAATGGAGTGAGCTCTTTATCAGGATTTTCGTAAGAAAAAAATTGTCCAGGACAATGAAGACAAGTTGCTGCCATGTGCCTTCACTGGAAACCCTTCATTCCTCCTCCCCCTCCTCCTCCTCCTCTTACATACTCCTCTTCCACTTCCTCTTCCTCCTCCTCCACCTCCTCTTCCTTCTCCTCCTCCTCTTCCTCATCCTCCTCCTCCTCCTCTTCTTCATCCTTCTCCTCCTCTTCCTTCTCCTTCTCTTCCTCTTCCTTCTCCTCCTCCTCATCCTCCACATCCT
>NC_089791.1:50872882-50922882 GCF_040412425.1 Macrobrachium rosenbergii | reverse complement strand
TTGAAGAATATTTCTTCAATACCTATCAGGCACACCTATAGTTTTTCAATAGTTTATTTTATTAATTTTTGAGTTGACAGAAAATATCCGCAACCGAGATCATCGACGTTTCTATCTTGCTTCTGACTGGCCGATATTACTGCATTGTAACCTCTGATTGGTGGTGAACAGCATGTACTTCCACCAATCACGACTAAGCTTCAGTGATATCAGCCCTTAATTTTAATACCTATGATTATTGTTTGAAGATTATATAGCCAATTAAAAACATTTTGGACCATTTCTTTTTTGAATAACGATTAATAACAGCACAGCCAATACACATTTTGGATTGCAATATATTTCTTGCACGAAAATTACAATCTGTAAATTATCATCATTATATTTTTAGTTAAGAATAGTACAAATTGTTCTTGCTGCATTTCGGTAAATTCAAGAATATATGTACCAATCTCCAGCTTATTAATTGGCATTATATTTTTAATAAGAATAGTACAAATTGGTCTTATTACATTTCTGCAAATTTAAGAATATATGTACCAATTTCCAACTTATTACCAAACACAGTTAACGTCTTGTGGACCACCCAAAAGGTCACCATGGACCACCAGATGAGAACCACTGGTTCAGAGGGATGAAAAATATCTGACATATATGAGAATATCGTCACTTTTCTTCTTCTGATTAAAAAACTTTAACTATTTCTGACGGAAACAGCTTAAACTATTTCTGATGATGAAAAAAGGTTTAACTGTTTCTGATGACGGAAAAAGCTTTAACTATTTCTGATGATGAAAACGGCTTTAACTATTGCTGATGATGTAAAAAGCTTTAACTATTTCTGATGATGAAAAAAGCTTTAACTATTTCTGATGATGAAAACAGCTTTAACTATTTCTGATGATGAAAACAGCTTTAACTATTTCTGATGATGAAAAAAGCTTTAACTATTTCTGATGATGAAAAAAGCTAACTTTTTCTGATGATGAAAACAGCTTTAACTATTTCTGCTGATGAAAAAAACTTTAACTATTTCTGATGATGTAAAAAGCTTTAACTATTTCTGATGATGAATAAAGCTTTAACTACTTCTGATGATGTAAAAAGCTTGAACTATTTCTGATGATAAAAAAAATCTCTAACTATTTCTGTTGATGTAAAAAGCTTTAACTATTTCTGATGATAAAAAAAACTTTAACTATTTCTCATGATGTAAAAAGCTTTAACTATTTCTCATGATGTAAAAAGCTTTAACTATTTCTGATGACGAAAACGGCTTTAATTAAAAGCTGCGATGCCTCTGGAAGGAATCTTGATAAAGTGAGTCGCGCCTTTACACTGCAATCGACCTTTCAACAAAAAAAAAAATAAATAAATAAATAAAAGAAGGAATATGTTAATGCAAGAAACAATCCCCAGTAACTTTAGTAAAAAGCGGACCATTTCTTCCGAACAATGAAAACCTTTCACGGGAGCCTTTCCAAGAAAATAATACTCTTACGTCAACAAAATTCTCTTACGTAAACAAACCGTTCGTTATCTCGAAGGCTTTCCTCCCGCCTCCCCCTTCCAACCTCACCTGCTAAAAACTCCCCATTCCAACCCCCACCCTCCAAACCCCCTCCACTATTCCAACCCCACCCTCCAAACACACCCCATTCCAACCCCCACCCTCCAAAGACCCCCCATTCCAACCTCCACCCTCCAAACACCCCATTTCCAACCCCTCCCATTCCAACCCCACCTCCAAACCTCCACAATTCCAACCCCACCCCTCCAAACACACCCCATTCCAACCACCACCTCCAAACACCCCCATTCCAACCTCCACCTTCCAAACACCCCATTCCAACCCCCACCCTCCAAATCCCCATTTCACCCCACCCTCCAAACACACCCATTCCAAACCCCACCTCCAAACACCCCATTCCAACCCCCCAACCTCCAAATTCTCCCATTCCAACCCCATCCTCCAAACACCCTGCATTCCAACCCCCACCCTCCAAATCCCCATTCCACCCCACACCTCCTAAAACACCCCATTCCGACCCCACCTCCAAACACAATTCAATTCCAACCCCAGCCTCCAGACCCCACACCCATGCAAAAAAACTTTTTCACTCCTGAGTCAGTGGGTAACGCATCTCGCATAAAAAAAAAAAAGAGAAGCCAACGTGCTTGCGCGCTCTCAAACATACATACGCACACATACATACACGCACAAAAATAGCCTGCTTCAAAAACCAACTCCCTCGACACGCCTTTCAATCGCTTTTTCATTCATATCCGTCACGTTCATGCTTTCAAAGGAAGAGGGGCCAACTGGAGAGGAGATGAAGCATGGGACGATAATTATATATATATATATATATATATATATATATATATATATATATATATATATATATATATATATATATATATATATATAATGTATATATATATGTATATGTGTGTATGCATATATAAAATACTGGCACCCATGAGGTCATTCAGCGCTGAAAGAGAAATTGAGAGTAAAAAGGTTTGAAAGAAGTAACAGGAGGAAAACCTCGCAGTTGCACTATGAAATAATTGTTAGGAGAGGGTGGAAAGTAAGATGGAAGAAAGAGAATCTGAATGGAGTTGCAACTTTAGACTGAAGGGACGCCGCAAAGAACCGTAAGTAATGCCTACAGGTGCACTGTTGGCACTACCCCACTACGGGGGCGCAGCATTATTCATACTTACAAAAAAAAAGTCAATAAAATCTTTCCATACGGCCATTTGAAGACATAACGGTATTAAATGAAGAAAACGATTACTCTGAAAAGCTGAAAGAAAACAGGATTATAATGTAGTAAATTTTATTCACGTTTTCTTTGAGGAGAATATGCCTTCAGAAATGAACACTCGGCCGACTTGCAAATTGCACATTAGCTTCGAATTACGAAAGACCAGGCTCGGATTTTCCTGCAGAATTGCTTTTAATTAGGAGCGAATTGTCCTTTTACGGTTTAAAACTTAATTCACTTTTTAATAGTCATCTTGATTGTCTATAAAATTCTACAGTATCAGAAATGAAAAGATCAGAGTGGTTTGAGATGGTATGGTCATGTGGAAAAAATGGAAGACATGATGATGAGAAAAAGTTTATAATCCGTAATTGTTAGGAGGAGACTGGGATAGATGGTTTAGAAGAGATTTTGGAAGGGAAGGGCCTTAATATCGAGGAATAGAAAGAGTGAGTTCAAGACAGAGGTGGGTGGCGCAGTGTAAGTAATCTTATTTGATGCACTGTTTATGAGCCTGCTTTGAAGGTGTATGAAGAGGGAGATTGAAGTATGAATATGGCAGTGACCGTTATCTCTCTTGTCTAACCACCCCTCGTTAGGAAAAACAGTTGAACATAAAAGAAAAAATATGCACAGTATATGTTTATTGGTACTGTCTTAGGTAGCTTTAAAGAATTGTATGATAATGAAGAAAAATAGATCTTTTTATCGACAGCCTTCCATCCTATTCGATGTAATGTCTTTCCGGATAAACAATTCTAGGTCTTCAAAAGAACCTTATGGCGTCCTGAAAGCGCGTTATATTCTTGACAAGATCTGTCAAATGATTCAGAGTATATGGGCGGTCTTGAATGCATGCCTGCACGGGGGGGTAGGGGTGTTTGTCATTTATTTTTGTTAGGAAAACTAAATTATTCGTTGACTGGTCATATCTTTCTTGAAGGCAGTGAAGTAACAATCATATGACTTATATTAATATAATATATATATATATATATATATATATATATATATATATATATATATATATATATATATATATATATATATATATATATATTATATTAATATAAGTCATATGATTGTTACTTCACTGCCTTCAAGAAAGATATGACCAGTCGTAACGAATAATTTAGTTTTTTTAACATAATGACAAACATACCTCTGCAGGCATGCATTCAAGACCGCCCATATACCTCTGGAATCATTTGACAGATCTTGTCAAGAATATAACGCGCTTTCAGGACGCCATAAGGTTCTTTTGAAGACCTAGAATTGTTTATCCGGAAAGACATTACATCGAATAGAATCGATAAAAAGATCTTATTTCTTTTCTTCATTATATACAATAATTCTTTAATATAACATTTGATTATTTAATTAAAAAACTAAATAACAAGAGAGATCAATTAATTTCATTTTGGTATGGAGGATTCTTTCAAGTGCGCATCAAAATATGTATATTATTTTCAGACGCAAGAGAGAGAGAGAGAGAGAGAGAGAGAGAGAGAGAGAGAGAGAGAGAATGCCATTCGAAGATGGAAACACTTTTGATTGCATAAGAGGATCTAATAACTAATACATCTTACCTGAGGGCTGCCAATGAATAGCTTAAATTACTTGCTCTAGCTTTCAAATATCAAAGTTTCGGAAACTTGTACAATTGGATTGTTGCATGCACATAATATATGTAGCGTATTATTGAAAAAGTGAGAGGCTGGTGCCAGAAGACGTGAGTATTAAAGCTTATTTATCAAGAAATGAAAAGATCAGAGTGGTTTTGAGATGGTATGGTCATGTGGAAAAAATGGAAGACATGATGATGAGAAAAAGTTTATAATCCGTAATTGTTGGGAGGGAGACTGGGATAGATGGTTTTAGAAGAGAGATTTTGGAAGGGAAGGGCCTTAATATCGAGGAATAGAAAAGAGTGAGTTCAAGACAGAGGTGGGTGGCGCAGTGTAAATAATCTTATTTGATGCACTGTTTTGAGCCTGCTTTGAAGGTGTATGAAGAGGGAGATTGAAGTATGAATGGCGGTGACCGTTATCTCTCTTGTCTAACACCTCGTTAGGAAAAACAGTTAACATAAAAGAAAAAATATACAGTATATGTTTATTGGTACTGTCTTGGTAACTAAAAAGAATTGTATGATAATGAAGAAAATAGATCTTTTTATCGACAATTTCCATCCTATTGATGTAATGTCTTTCCGGATAAACAAAGGTCTTCAAAAAGAACCTTATGGCGTCCTGAAAGCGCGTTATATTCTTGACAAGATCATCCAAATGATTCAGAGTATATGGGCGGTCTTGAATGCATGCCTGCACGGGGGTAGGGGTGTTTGTCATTTATTTTTTTGTTAGGAAAAACTGAATTATTCATTTTGTCATATCTTTCTTGAAGGCAGTGAAGTAACAATCATATGACTTATATTAATATAATATATATATATATATATATATATATATATATATATATATATATATATATATATATATATATATATATTTTATATTAGTATGGTCATAATGATTGTTACTTCACTGCCTTCAAGAAAGATATGACCAGTCGTGACGAATAATTTAGTTTTTCCTTAACAAAAAATAAATGACAAACACCCCCCCTACCCCCCCGTGCAGGCATGCATTCAAGACCGCCCATATACCTCTGAATCATTTGACAGATCTTGTCAAGAATATAACGCGCTTTCAGGACGCCATAAGGTTCTTTTGAAGACCTAGAATTGTTTATCCGGAAAGACATTACATCGAATAGGATGGAAGGCTGTCGATAAAAAGATCTATTTTTCTTCATTATCATACAATTCTTTAAAGCTACCTAAGACAGTACCAATAAACATATACTGTGCATATTTTTTTCTTTTATGTTCAACTGTTTTTCCTAACGAGGGTGGTTAGACAAGAGAGATAACGGTCACGCATATTCATACTTCAATCTCCTCTCTTCATACACCTTCAAAGCAGGCTCATAAACAGTGCATCAAATAAGATTACTTACACTGCGCCACCCACCTCTGTCTTGAACTCACTCTTTCTATTCCTCGATATTAAGGCCCTTCCCTTCCAAAATATCTTCTAAACCATCTATCCCAGTCTCCTCTAACAATTACGATTATAAACTTTTTCTCATCATCATGTCTTCCATTTTTTCCACATGACCATACCATCTCAAACCACTCTGATCTTTTCATTTCTGATAAATAAGCTTTAATACCACGTCTTCTGGGCACCACAGCCTTCCTCACTTTTTCAATAATACGCCACATATATTATGCATGCAACAATCCAATTGTACAAGTTTCCGAAACTTTGATATTTGAAAGCTAGAGCAAGTAATTTAAGCTATTCATTGGCAGCCCTCAGGTAAGATGTATTAGTTATTAGATCTCTTTATAATCAAAAGTGTTTCCATCTTCGAATGGCATTCTCTCTCTCTCTCTCTCTCTCTCTCTCTTTCTCTGCGCAAAAGTGTCTGAAAATAATATACATATTTTGATGCGCACTTGAAAGAATCCTCCATACCAAAATGAAATTAATTGATCTCTCTTGTTATTTAGTTTTTACAATTAAATAATCAAATGTTATATTGTTATTATTGTTAACGTTCCTGCGGCTGCACAGGGCAAAACAGTAAACCTATATTGTACTTCTTTCAAATTGATGGTTTTGTAATGTAGTTATCAACTACAAATTAACACACACAATGACACACAAAGAAACACATTGCATAGACATACATACATACATATATATATGTGTGTGTGTGTGTGTGTGTAACACACAAAAAATTTCGAAAGCATTAAACACGGTCCTACAGCGCAATTCTCGAAATGACATACAGTACATTACAGATCTGAGCAAGTGTTGAAATACCTCCTACAATCACCAACGCACAGTAAAACCAACCTCACATCTGTCTGTTTCTATTTCTATATATATAGTATATATATACTGTATATATGTATGTATATATATATATATATATATATATATATATATATATATATATATATATATATATATATATATATATATATAATATATATACAAAAAGGAAAGCCTGACTCTCCAAATTAAATCAAACGCAATTGTTCCCAAAACAAAGGTTCCACGCAGTTGTTCGTCTAGTCTTAGAACAAATCGCGAGTTGTTATTAATCGGTTAAAACTGACTAGGGTGTTCATGGTACTCAAGTTTAATATGATTTAAAATGTTAGTAATACAAATGATCCATATATACAGTATATATATATATATATATATATATATATATATATATATATATATATATATATATATATATATACTGTAGTACGGTGGAAAATTGGTACACGATCATGAATCTAAAACTACAGACAATGTAGATCCTGTCTTTGAGAAAATCCCATCGTTTAGACCACTTCTGAATTTTATGAATCTTCTCTTTAGTCTGAATCTGGTGAAATACATTTTGATGTTATAAACATTCTACCGCCACAATTACTGCTAAATTCGTTCTTCAAGTCTGTCGGTAACTGCAAGAAACACTAAGGCTGCCGGCACAGGACAATTTTAGTGGAAAGTGGCCACTGGCCAGCCATAAGGCTGCCGACACACCGACACACAGGACAATTTTAGTGGAAAGTGGCCAGCCATTAAGTGACTGGCCACTAAAATAGAGTAAAATAGAACACGTGTTTGTATGGAAGGCCGTAGACGAGCCACTAAACGCGGAAGACGCTAAAAGATTGGATACGGAGTGGCTACCAGGTCTAATTCTTGGCCGCTAAGTGGCCAGCCACTTTCTATTGAAAGTGTCTCGCGTGCGGGCAGCATAAGAGTCTTGTGAAAGATGAAATGGCCCACGAAAAGCAAAGAAAGTGAAAGAAAGAGTCTGCCAACAGTATGGCTACCGGAACAACGTTAATCCATTATGAGAACAGTGGCTGATCAAACGTCAGAAATGAAAGTATGATGATTCGTCTATCAGATAATCGCCACGACACTTGTGGTTTCGGCGCGTACCCATTATACCTTTCACGCGAAATTAGCTTTTAGACAACAACCAGCACAAAGGCCATTGATGACACCTGTTTTCCTTTCGTGTTATCACATGCTGACAGCTTACGTGGAAGCGGTTATCATGCTGGATTTAACAGGATTGATTTATTTACATCTATTTTATGTATAATGCAGGATAAAAAAAATAGATCTTCTGAATGAATGTTCTGCATAAGAAACATTTTAAATAGGGGAACAAGTGAAAAATAATATACGAGCCTGTAAGGTTTCTTAAATTCATCCACAAAACAGCCAATTATGCTGCTCGGCAGGGCATCCTTTATATTAAAACCTACTCTCTCTCTCTCTCTGACAGCCTTCTAGATGCCTAATGTCTCTTCATAATTACTCACTCTAATGGCTACTCGGACCTCTTTGTAACCCATTGCCATCCAAATCAGACGCATAAGGACTCCTGTAAGCAAAGATTTATAAGGTGGGGTTGCTAGCCCTACGCCTATACCGCAACAGATGGATACATCATGACCATATGTACCAACGGCATCTGATAATGAGCGGCGGTAATGCGTCCAAGTATAGACCAGACCAGTTAATTAAATCTTGTTTAACTTTTTCATCTTCTAGCGAAAGTGTTACTAACAGGCTTGTAAGGCTAATCACCTTTCCGAAAACTGACCAGACTCAATGTTCCTCACCTTCACCCATCGGTGAGATGTTCTTGTGTTCGTTTAACAAACGCCACTCACAGTTCGTACGTTAAGTTTATGGGTTACGTAAGGTTCTTGTTCAAGTTAGTGAACAGCTGTTGACTTCAAATGTTCCTGCATTGAATGTTTTTTTCCTTCCTCTTCTCGGGTTTTCTCCCATTCTCCTGTTTCTCTGGGAATTATACACTCTTTGTAGTTTCGACTGTGTTTCCATTTTGCTTTCGGAGTGTTCCTATTTATGCAACATTTACGCACGTTGGATAAACTCCGCTAAATGAATATACATTTCCACTAAGCGTTGACACGCTTACCGTCTTTAGATCTGATTACCAGTGCTAAACTATTATTATTATTATTATTATTATTATTATTATTATTATTATTATTATTATTATTATTATTAAGAAGAAGAAGAAGATGAACCCTATTCATATGGAACAAGCCCACCACAGGGACCACTGACCTGAAATTCAATACCCATCACATTGAATACCAATGCTTATTTAACCATCCATAACGTATTACCATACACTGTAACAGACAAGTGAAACAAAGGGACCCGTTTCATTTTAAAACGACCAAGCATCATCGTATCAAGAAACCCCACAGACACTAGACTCGTTCAAGGTCGGTATCTATATGTCCTTCTAGGCTTAGTGTTGCTATAGCTATAATTATAAGCTTCATGTCTCCGAGTTCTGGCTAATTCTGGCGCAGATCAAACGGCGTTGTGGTTAAAGCTATCTTGTCCTTCGGTTAATATCCTCTGACAGAATCACTCGCATTCTTCAAGACGAACGCTGATGAATGCGTCAGACGTCAGGTCGGTCAAATGACGGATTATGAAGTTCGTTTCGGGACGTGAAATTTATGTAAGAGATGATAAATGAAATGGATGATTAACAACCGTAGATACGAGAAGGCATAACGAACTAATCGAGTCTGAATGTGGGGTTTGAAAAATATAACTGAAGTTATAAATAATAAACATACACAGGAAAAGATAGTTATGGATGACGCTGAAAAAAAGGGCCCGCCAAATGATATATGAAACATAATTAACATCCGTTTACACGAGACAACAAAACGCTTTAATCGAGTCTGAATAAAAGAGTTGAAAGAAATAACTGATGTTATAACTAATAAACATAAAGGAAAAGATAGTTGTCGATTACGCTGAAAATAAGAACCCGCCCAAGCGAAAGAAAAGTTCTTTAAACAGTAATACGCTGCACAAACTTGCAGGCACACATAGCAAGCAAAAAGTTGTGGCATAAGAGCACAAGATAAATTAACGTCAAGCAAAATAAAAAACGAAATGTGCCGGAAAACTTCTAAATAAAATGACTAAATCAAATAACCTAAAGCAAATACAAAACGAAATGTGCTGGAAAAACTTCTAAATAAAATGACTAAATCAAATAACCTAAAGCAAATACAAAACGGAATGTGCTGGAAAAACTTCTAAATAAAATGACTAAATCAAATAACCTACAGCAAATACAAAACGAAATGTGCTGGAAAAACTTCTAAATAAAATGACTAAATCAAATAACCTACAGCAAATACAAAACGAAATGTGCTGGAAAAACTTCTAAATAAAATGACTAAATCAAATAACCTAAAGCAAATACAAAACGGAATGTGTGGAAAAACTGACGGGTGCGTAAACAGCCCTCGAGCAGTCGCTAGGAATATCACGGACAAAGCACAGAAGCAACAAGACAGGCGATGTAATGATAACGAATTAAATGATGAAGGCCACCGTTGCCCAGACCTTAACAGAAAGAGAACAATCATTTCAAATCAAGGACGTTACCTGGTCTCTCTCACATCGAAAACAAACTCTTTCTCACATCGAAAACAAACTTTCTCACCTCAAAAAAAACTTTCTCACATCAAAAATAAACTCAAACTCTTTCTCACATCAAAAACAAACTCTTTCTCACATCAACATCGAAAACAAACTGTTTCTCACTCTTACATCAAAAACAAACTCTTTCTCACATCAAAAACAAACTCTTTCTCACATCGAAAACAAACTTTATCACATCAAAAACAAACTCTCTCTCACTTCAAAAACAAACTCTTTCTCACATAAAAAAAAGAAGCCCAATGACAACTTCCTTGACTTCCAGGGCCGGTCTGTTTAATAATACCAACATTGTGTTCGTCACCAGATTGATCAGCTGGTTAATTTATTCAACTGGCGTGTGACATCAGAGATCATGGACGCCAGTTGAGTTGATTATGATTAACTGAAAGAACTTGTTTGTGCTTGCGCAATACTTTTCATATTGCGATTACGTCGACTCCAACGTGTTTGAACAAGGGACGTATTGTTTGTTTTCCGTACTGGAATTCTGAACGTGGAATGAAATGGAAAGAAATATGAAATTTAGGCCAAAGGATAAGCACTGGGAGCCATGAGGTCATTCGGCGTTGTAAGGGAAATTGAGAGTAAAAAGATGTTAAAGGTGTGACAGGAGGAAAGCCTCGCAGTTGCACAATAAAAAAAATTGTGGCGAAGAAAGAGGATATGAACAGAGGCACAGTTAAAAGAATGAAAGGGGCTGCAGCCAGGGGACGAAGGGACACTTCAAAGAATCTTAAGTAATGCCTACACTGCACCGCGTGAGTTGCACTGACGGCACTACCCCTCTACGTGATCTGCAACGTAATAATATTCTATATAATCGTTGCATCATTGTGTCAAAACTTATGTTCTTTGCTTGATGTTTGTACGTTACCAAAGCAAGGATATTATTATTGCGTAACTTACGCGATAGAATCTCGACCTATTATTCTGAGCATATCAATTACTTTTATCTTATTTAATGAAACTCGTATTTCTTTACATAAGTGTTTATGTGGCATACGAAGAAAACGCGTAAGAACATAACAGCGGTTGCGTTCTATTTGCTACAACTCGAGACAGACCTTTGGCATAACATGAAAAAGCTGTCATGCAATGGCAGACCGATTGTTCCCCTCAATCATCGGAGGCGAACAGATGTTTCATTTCAACAAAACAGATGTCTGCCCACTTAGATACAAGTGTGTGGCTTTTCACGCCTACCTGACAGGGGCAAAAACGGGACTGGTATTTTGTAATGCTACTTCCCACAAGAAATGCAAAAGTCATTCTGTATCTCATAATTATTCTACGTGAAATTTATAAATTCCTGTATTGCTGTCAGTGGTAAAATTGTAGGGAAACTGCTTTTAATGTCCCCTCATATTCTCTTAGACCTGATATTTAGTCACCAGAAATTAAAATAATCATTCTTACTCAAGTCTTCTTCTGTGGAAAGCTCCTTGAAACATTGATCTTTCCAGCCATGTAACCGCGATGATATTCTTATATATTTACGATGAGTATTTTCAAATAAGCTCTAGAGCTAGAGGCGATCTTTCTTGACTAGCTAGAACCGGTACACTGATTCTTACGCTTTCGAGGCGTCATGACACATTCATATCTGGGCGAACAACTGAATCCCCTGAGGACTGACTGATTATTCAATTGGTACTAAAACTGGCGTCCTCTGACGGAACCATTTCGACTTTCTTAACCTTACAAAAGTATCGTAAAAGTGCCAGAAGTTCACTAAGCTATGGAATGGAATGCAATATAAAATTTAGGCCTAAGGCCGAGCGCTGGGACCCATGATGAGGTCATACAGCTGAACGGAAAATTGAGAATGAAAGATTTTAAAGGAGTAACAGGAGAAAAACCTCACGGTTGTACTATGAAGCAATTCTTAGGAGAGAACTGAAGTAAGATGGAAAAAAAGAGAATATGAACGGAGGTATAGTAAAGTAATATGTTTATGCCACTGGGGCTTATCCTGTCGAAATCTTACGTTTTGACACATCAGGGCTTTCATCGTTTTACGTACAAATGGCATATTCACAATCATAATGCACAAACATTGTTAGTTTTTCTGCACACCCTTTCTTCATCTCTATCTCGGTTTACATTTCGCCGGATTGTTTACTTATTTTGATTTACAATTTACCAACGTTCATAGAGGTATCAGGATTTTCCTCAACAAACATCGGAACGAGATGAATTCACCTTCATTCATTGTATAACTGATACCATTTGATGTTACTGTTTGAATGTAACTGTTGAGAAAAACGATAAAATAAAGATTCATGTGTGATTATGCTAGTGGAAAAATTGAGTTAAATTTCTCAAACTGTTATGCAATGCTGTTTCATTTGTGATGTTGATACATTCATTTCAATAAACATTACTGACCTGTTTTTTCTGTTTTGAATTCTCCTCTGTTCAACAAACATTATAAGGTCAAAGTAAAGCTGAAAGAATTTACCCGAGAATACTGGTCTCTTCTTATAATTGTTGTTTAATACCAACACTCACACACACACACACACACACACACACACAGAGCAGCCAAGTTCCCTCAAATATAAATTTTCTGCTCAACATGGAATCTCTATTTGTCTATAGCGCACATTCTTGTTTCTTATCTCTCACGCCAGCAGTAATTCCCTTTCATTTTACCGAGCCAACTTTCAAACATCCACAATTTCACAAATAAACTACAATTCCCCTCCATCTCCATCTGTCATTTACCTGTCAATAGCAGGTGTTTTTGACGGACAGAAATGCTGACACGTCAGCTTTTTTTTTTTTTTTTGTAGAATTTATGATTTTTTTTATTTCGAAACCTCTACATTTGTTCCCCATTCCACTCTCCACTTTCAAAGTAACACATCATATACATTGTATACATACTGCACAGTATGTGTATATAAAATATACATACTATATACATATTGTATACATATCATCAGGTGATGGTACGTACGCATAGTGTATCATACGCGTGCTAAGCAGAAAAAGACAAAAGCAACAAATTCGCTTTTTTACTCATTTCGTCAAAGCGCACGAGATAATTTTGTAAAATTCATTGCTACTTCATCCAATGACACTTCTGCTATCTTATGGATAGATCCTACATGCTCCGGTAAGGCAGGCATGCAAAAATTGACATTTTTCGGCCACATTTTCTACATATCATTGCGAGAAAAAAATTAACTCCTCCATAACCCTCTAAATTATTATTAAAAATAAACACTTGTTTTCTATTCAATTGCAACTTCATTTTGTTGTTTCCACATTTGACTCTCCCCTCCCCCCTTCTCCTTCAACCCCGCCCCCCACACCACAACAAAGCCCCCACACTGAGATACTTTGTTACTATCATGAATTACAACAGGATTTTAGTAATGTAACCGTGCAGTATCATCCATTGCCAAAACTGACTTTGTTCACGGAATTATAATTCATCCCAGAACCAAACAAAAACATGAAATGCAGCCTACTTGAAAATGAGTAGGAAGGATGGAAATCTACAGGACCATAAAAGGCACTTTTACCCACTTGCAACTTTTAGTCATGTTCACCTGGAACAACTTTCAAGGGAGATACAGCAGACCCACAGAGAAAGGCGGACGAAATCTTCAAAGACTGGAGGCCTGACTCCTGAAAATGGGAAGACTATAGCGAAAAAGATGAGTGAATAAGTCATTCATGGACTTTGCAGAAGAAATAAACCCAGTAGGGAAGTTTTAGTCTTGCCACAAGAACCAACATGGCTCCATGCATGGAGCTCTACAAGTATTCCGGGATATAGTCCGGGAGCCAAGGGGTGTTTGCATGCATGAAAGGGCCAGAAAATGACATGCTTGATTTAGTTAGAGGGTCCACTGGGACACCTTTTTAGCGAGGGTAAACATCCAGAAACCCTGCAGTTATCGTGTTATTCAGGGTTTTCGCTGAATTTGATGAAATCAAAATAACTCCTTTTTTACGTGTATTGGTTACATAAATTGCAATAACTCAGCAATGAAATTGTCTACAGAGCTCGTTCACCTCTCAAAATAAAGCTTAAAGAATGATCTATTCAATGGATGAAAGCACAATAAAATTGGTCAAAACCCAAGGTCATAAAAGGTCAAAGTATGACCTCTTCTGATGAGAAACTAAAATCTATGACTCTTCATATCTAAATATTTGTGAAAAATAGGCGAATAGATTGAACATTTAATGCTTTTACATTCTGGTTAGGTACACCATAGGCAAGTTTTTGAAATTAGTTGGAAAACTTGTTTACTTATTTTAACCCCTGTGTAGCAATCAATAAAAGGAATATATACCGGATCAGCATACTGAGGCATAAGAAATATATACCGTAATTTCTATTCTTGTGGATGGCAATAAAGATGCAAAAAATTAATCAATCAAGTTTATTCTGTTCTGTTCATATATTGTTCATTTAAAAATTTTGGGAAAACCTAATTTTTCATTTTTTCTTTTCAGTAAAGAATTTTGACTGGCATCACAGTCACCAGCCTCAAGTAGTTCTTATGATCCAAAGAAATGCATAATCTGCCAAAAATCTGATGATAAATGTGAAACTACCAGCACAGAGTAATAAGAGAGTTAAAGCAGCGGAAGTGAGAAGGGGACGTAGTTTTTGAAAGACCGAAGCAAGTGGACAAAGGCAAATTCTTATATCATGGTAGTAACGAATGTTACAAACAATATACCAGCAAGGAAACACTGGATAAATTCTAGGTATAATGAGGCCCACCTCTTTTACATCCAGCAAATAGCGGCAGCACAGATTGAACACTTTGGAGATGAAGTTTCCAGTCTCCTTCACGGTCTGTCCTAACCAAGTCCTTTAGAACAGCCACCATTCTGACGAAGTGGTCCCAGAAAGTGAAAATCTCTGATGCTGCACTACTCTGACTTCTAATTTACTGAAGTCTTCGACCATGACTTCTGAGTTTGACATAAATGCCCCCAAATGAACCTTGCTATCCCCCCTCTTCTTTTCCGCTACAGAGTTTTTCAGTAGCCTTAGATGCTCAAGCTCAGCCCTGTACTTCTCAATGCCTTCCACTTTGAAGAACTCTGCCCACTGTAGCCTTTCTATACACTCAGAGAGCATGAGCAAACTCGTCTGTGACCTTGTATAATGTGATCCATCAAGAACTGATCTTACCACATTTTGGCCAAATGCTTTATACTCTACCAATATCGTTTGTGCTCCACTGCCATCAGTGAACTTTCCTATTGCGCCCATGACTGCCTTAATCACATGAAAGGAGCCCAGACATAACACCACTTTATCAGATTCAAATGATTTGCTCATGATGACTTCACGGGCAATGTGATACACCCACTCACCACATACCAGAGGCAAGTGTGTTTGGTCTAGCTGGCTCAAAATACTCTGGAATTTTTTTAATGCTGTGCAAATTGTGCCATATTCCATAACAGGGAGGAGAAGGACTGGTAGGAAACCTACAACCTTCTGACACATTCTCATTAGTAATAAGAGAGTTAAAGGCACTCCAAGAGGGCACTGTTTGGTCCATAGTTGCTTCTTTAACACCTTTTGTCACACATGAAAGTTCCATTCAGCTAATACTCCAAGCTATGTCCTTCCTACGGACACTTTTTGCATGTGATTTGTCTATTTTGTACAGCTCTGGAACTATGTAGGTTGTTGGAAGGCTTGACTTATTTGCAGTTTGTGCAAGGAAACAGCCTGACAATTAACGCTTGTGTGAATTGTCTCTCTCATGGGTGACACCTGTCTCTGATATCTTAGGCTTACTTTCCAGAGTCACCCTGAGTTTGTCCTGCATGAGAATCATAACAGTGTCAATACTTCCTATGCCAGATAGTGTTGTTTCCTCATGATCAAATTATCAAAGGCCCCTAACGTGAAGCTTGATGGGTTGAAATGACTTGGAAGTGGGACCTGACCCTGACTTGCTTCTGTAACAAATTATGCCATATCAGAATCTATTGAGACTAGAGATAAGTGTTTTTTACCTACACACATCATAAATAGCTTCAGAGTTCAACATGCGCAAAGGGGTTCGCTTTTTGCTATTATTTACGATATAAAAGATGACTTGTTACACAGATACAGTAGTACTTTTTCATCTTGGAAGGTCTAGTGTAACTCTCCTCATAAATTTCAGGCACACCATCAACAGTATTATAAATGTGTAAAATATCAATATCAGAAAGAGGTGAGAAAAAGTCTGCAACGTCACTGGGAATTATCATGTCAGAATATGCTTTCTCCAGTTCACTGCCATCACAAAACCTGTCATTCAGATCAAAGACTTTGTTAAGGGTGCAGTTTCTCAACATGGTACCACACTTTCTTATTGTTTCCCTATCCAACGACCTTTCACTTCTCTCTGGTTCTTTCTCAACTGCACTTCTTATTTGAAAAAACAGTGGTAGTTTTTTCTGAACTGGTTGGGACAAAAGATGAGACATCCCCACCAAGCATGTGGATTAGGTACATTGTCACATCCCCTGTACGTGTACCCAAAATGAGTTTGATCATTACTCCGCGCTTCATTACAGCACTTGGAAATATAAGTCAGGTAACAGCATCTCCCCGAGTTCAAGCCTGGTTCTAAATCTTTCATAAAATTTTTAAACATATCATGCTTCTGCTTGCCAGTTGGCGTTGACAATGATTCAGTTCCTGCTTGCTCTCCTTTCCTGATGTTGTTACGAATACCGTACACTGGCTGTGACAGTGTAAAGATCTGCTCCAACTAGCATTCGCACCTCGCAAGTCGGAAGTTCGGGTAAACACATCATCCTGAAGTATCGTGGCCACCTTAAGGAAGGATTCAACTCGTCCTTTTTCAGAAATCCTCCATTTACCATATAAGTTGTTGTGTTTTGAATTCCCACAAATGACACATTTTGCAAAAAAAAAATTGTTAATATTAGCTGGCAGAGATGCGGGGTCCTGAGAATCCACCACAGAACGTGTGCTCCTTTGTTGAACAGAGGCTGAGTTATCCTCTGGGGAATGAGCAGCAATATCCGTGGAGAGTTTATCCAGAGTTTTCTTGAGGGTATACGGTATGTAAATATTAGTTATTAACATGGTATAAGAATTTGCTTTTGTCCACTTGCTTCAGTCTTTCAAAAAATTATGTCCATTCTCATTTACGATACTTAATGATACGTGTCCTGCCATTCTCTGTGCTGGTATTTTCACATTTATCGTAAGATTTTTGGCAGATTATGCATTTCTTTGAATCGCAAGAACCACTTGAGGCTGGTGACTGTGATGCCCTTAATTCTTCACTGAAAAAATAATTAGGTTCCCAAATTTTAAACGAACAATATATTAACAGAGAACATAAACTAAACCGGATTGATTAATTTTTTGCATCTTTATTGCCATCCCTAAGAATAGAAATTACGGTATATATCTCTTATGCTTCAGTATGCTGATCCGGTATATATTCCTTTTATTGATTGCTTACACAGGTTGTATTAGCAAAACAAGTTTTCCAACTAATTTCAAAAACTTGCCTATGGTGTACCTAACCAGAATGTAAAGCATTAAATGTTCAAGCTATTCGCCTATTTTTCACAAATATTTAGATATGGAGTCATAGATTTTAGTTTTCATCAGAAGAGGTCATACTTGACCTCAGACCTTGGGTTTTGACCAATCTTATTGTGCTTTATCCATTGAGATCATTCTTTAAGCTTTATTTTGAGAGGGGTGAACGAGCTCTGTGGACAATTTCATTGATGAGTTATTATTTATGTAATCAATAACTCCTTTTTTACGCGTATGTAACCAACCAATACACGTAAAAAAGGAGTTATTTTGATTTTATCAAATTCAACGAAAACCCTGAATAACACGATAACTGCCGGGTTTCTGGATGTCTTCCCTCGCTAAAAAGGTGTCCCAGTGGACCCTCTAACTAAATCAAGCACGAAATTTTCTGGCCCTTTCATGCATGCAAACACCCCTTGGCTCCAGGACTAAAAAGGTTGTTGCGCCATGGCCCTCTCGAACCTGGCTGCCACCCACCACAATAGGACAACTACCAGGTACATGATACACAGCTAGGTTAATCAGAAATGCAATGCAATTTAATGCAATCCGCATAAATCACTCTCGTTCTGATATGCCGGTTGCGATTCATTTCACGGACGTCAAATTTTCTTCCTTTGGTTCTTCATTTGGAACTTACGCTTTGCAGTGACAGGCGGATTCAAAAAGTATGAAGAAATCGAGAAGTTAGAAGGCATTGGGGTTATTGCAATTACAGATGTATCTGGCAAAGGTGACCTGTCGACCTTTCGTCGATCTCTATATCATATATTGTCACACACAATATATTATATATATATATATATATATATATATATATATATATATATATATATATATATATATATATATATATAAAATGTGTGTTTTGAAAATTATAATGTCATAGTTCCACTTGCCAGAATTGTTTGTTTTCACTTTTTGACAGAAGTTACAACAATATTACCGTCACATTTCGATGCTTTTTGTCGACCTGTGTGATATACAAAATTTTTTTTCTATCACTTGGTCATCCTTGAAATGTGACACTTTCTCTTCTTCATTCCAGGCATCTTTTCACATTAGTATGAGGAAAATGTAAACATGAAAAATTCAACACACTCAGGTCTACGGTATTTCTATGCAGAGAGAGAGAGAGAGAGAGAGAGAGAGAGAGAGAGAGAGAGAGAGAGAGAGAGAGAGAGAGAGAGAGAGAGAGCTGAATCTTTACAGATCCATATGTGGATTTTGAGATGTACATTAGTGGCCAAGATTATACAAAATTAAATGAATTTGGCTTGGATACTGACAGTCAAGCATGGCGATCTGATTGTCTTCTTTTTTAATGGCAAAGTGCCCAAGGCGGGAACCGCTGCCCCCTAAATCAAGCGTAGTCACCAAAAGAAATCTATATTAATGGATTTACTCCCAAAAATGGCAATATAAACGCTTCGCAAAAATATATATTCGAAGAAACACAAGGATACTGGGAGGCAAAGAAAAAATGAAATGCAAAATATTCCAAATTCCAAATGGAACGGGATATAAGATTTAGGGCAAAGACCAAGCGCTGGGACCTATGAGGACATTCAGCGCTGACAAGGAAACAGAGTAAAAAGGTTTCAAAGGTGTAACAGACGGAAAACCTCGCAGTTACACTACGAAACAATAGTTAGGAGAGGGTGGAAAGAAAGATGGAAGAAAGGGAATAAGAACTGAGGCATAGTAAACGAGTCAATATATTATTACCGGTCGTCTTTAGAATTTGGAGTCCCTTCGGCCCCTAGCTGCAGCCCCTTTCATTCCGTTTACTATGCCTCCGTTCTTTGATGATGATGATGATGATGATAGTAATAAAAGAAATACTTCAAAATCTTGACACTTTGATGATGGTGATGATGATAGCGATAAATGAAATCCTGCAAAATCTCAACACTCTGATGATCATGATGATGATGAAGATGCTGATGATCATGATGATGATATTGATGATGATGATGATGATCAAGAAGGTGATAAAAGAAATCCTTCAAAATCTTGACACTTTGATGATGATGATTATAGCGATAAAAGGAATCCTGCAAAATCTCAACACTCTGATGATGATGATCCTGATGTTGATGATGATGATGATAATGATAAAAAAATCTTGCAAAAAATCGATACTTTGATGATAATAATGATAATCATAAAAGATAATGATGATGATGATAAAAGGAACCCTGAAAAATCTCGACACTGATTACTTATGATGAAGCGTCAGAACTGTTTCAATTCGTCGAAGGAAGCTTCACAACAATAATAATGAAGCTCTTTTCGTGTCAAAGGTTATCTTAATAAACAAATACATCATTGTCTCGGACAAGTACACAAAACTGACTAGATTTACTAATAATTTCCGTTGTTAAGGAACAAATGACATTAATTTTTCATAAAATTTAAAGCAATAACTTGAAGTATCAGAGCTTTCAAATGACTTCTAAACACATTATTAACTATATAAGCAAACAACCTCTATACACATTATTAACAATAAAAGCAAACGACTTTTATAAATATTATTATTAACTATATAAAAGCAAACGATTTCTATACACATTATTAAGTATATATAAGCAATGGTGAACTGAGCTTTTGCAATTAAAGTAAAAGGAAAGGGTGTACAGGGCACGACGGAAAAAGATGGCGGAACTGTCATTAAAAAATAACCGTTAAAAAATATGCCTTATACTTTTATCTCAAGATGAGTATGTCATGGTATACATTCCTTTTCTAGAGAGAGAGAGAGAGAGAGAGAGAGAGAGAGAGAGAGAGAGAGAGAGAGAGAGAGAGAGAGAGAGAGAGAGAGAGAGACGCAGTTTAATATATGTATATATATATATATATATATATATATAATTATATATATATATATATATATATATATATATATATATATATATATATAATTATATGTATATATATGTATATATATTATATATACATATATATATATATATATATATATATATATATATATATATATATATATATGTTATATATATAATTACATTCATGTGTGTGTATATACGTACATATACAGTGTGTATGCGCACATACGTTCACTGAACCGTGCGTATTTACAGTCTGATACAATCAGCTATCATTGCACTTGGCACCGGAGTCATGCCTTGTGCAAGCATTCCCCAGCGGTTAACTCTAGCCTGGCACTGAGTGGCATAAAAGACACAGCCCACAAGATAAAGAATGGCATCTGACTCTCGTCTGCGAGTCGAGTTTGTACCGTCTGTCTGTCTCTTTTACCATTTACCTTTCACCGAGAAACGCTCCTCCTGAATTGGCGTTTTACACTTACTGCGTTTTACACTTTCGCCTGTTTTTTTTTTTTTTTGGTTTCAACAAATTAATGGAATTGGAACATAAAATTTGGGCCAAAGGCCAAGCGCTGGGACATACCGTATGATGAGGTCATTCAGCGCTGAAAGGGAAACTGAGAGTAAAGAGGATTTTTCAAAGGCGTAAAAGGAGGAAAATCTCGCCGTTGCACTATGAAACAGTTGTTAGGAGAGGGTGGAGGGTAAGCCGGAGGAAAGAAGAGAATATGAATGGTGGTACAGGCAAAGGAAAGAAAGGGGTTGCAGCTAGGGGCCAAAGGGACGCTGCAAAGAACCAAAAGTAATGCCTACAGTGCACCGCGTGAGGTGCACTAACGGCATTACCCCCATATGGAGTCAATAAATTAGCTATTTATTTCTTTACTGTCTTCAATTTTTAATATATCAATCATTTATTTCTCTACTATCTTCGATTTTCAATAAATTAATTATTTGTTTCTTTATTATCTTCAATTTTCTATAAATTGGTGATTCATTTCTTTATTGGTCTGTTTATATAGTTTTGATTATCCATACTTTCGTCTGTATCTTACAGTTATTCTTCCTGATTTTTTTATATGTTTTTCCCTGGACGATCTCTGAGGCTAAAACGCCAGTCTGACAAGACAGAATCAATCATTCTTTTATATATAATGCAAGTCAAGGCCTTCTGGGTTAGTCCCATATGAATGTGTGAGCGCCATGTGTGACGTCACGGGGTCATATAAAAATCATTAATTTAGGTTCCAGTATTGGAAATACGCTTGGCTATTTCATGGATAGCTCTTAAGCCTACAAACAAAACTGTGATGTGCAAAAATATATTACATTAATTAATTAATAAATAAAAGCATAAAGTCAGAAAAACCACCATGGCAAGAAGCGTGAAGAAACAGGAAGAAACAAGAAAATTATTTAAAGGGAAAGAGACAAACAAAAATAAATTGAAAGACTGATGGACGAAAATGATGAAAGGCAAAAAAGGTTAATGTGTGAAGAAATACATACAAATAATAAGAAGCTGAAACAAGAGCAAAAAACTTGAAGGGTTGATATGCTTATTATTATTATTATTATATATTATTATTGTTGTTATTATTATTACACAAGACAAGCTTTTTAATATTGTTATCATTATAATACGAAATAAGCCAAAGCCGCAACTCTAATTGTAAGACCAGAAGGCTACAAGCCTCAGTCCCTTGGTAGCAAAATCTGCCAAACACGCTGGGAAGATATTACGCCACGAAAAAAGGAATTCGAATGTTACGAATAAACCATAAAAGAGAAAGAGCAAAGAAAAGCAATCTCGGTCAAGAGCAAAGTCAAATAAATAAGATACATAACAAACAAATTACTCGACACTGAAAAGAAAAACACAGACAAACAAATCAACCAGTTGCATCGAGCTTGAACCTGCACTCTTTGATCACTGAGGATGAAAACATCAAGGATACTGTGTTACTGAACTTTACATTGTGAATGGTCTAAATGCACAGGATGATCTGCTTTTTTATAAGGAATTTGATCAAGCATGCGCAGTGTGCCAACCGAACGGTAGTGCAGAGATGGACACCAAGATAATGAATAAGCAGTCGACTTGAATTCTCTTCGCTGTTCAACTACTGAAGAAGTTAATAATCTTATTAAGACTCAACAGGAACAATATTCAGACCGGGCACAATAAATTAATTAAAACGCGTATTATATAAAAAGTAATGCCCCAAGAACGCTACCCTGAGGTAACCAGCCAGAAAATACGTTTCAGTATCGTTATAATGTCTATCAACAGCTGTTATTTTGCAATCCACTGGTTAAACATGCAATATGAATTCTAAAACTGGCCCACCAACTCCCATCTAAGTGTGAAAACTGTTGCCTCATGATTAAAAAGATAAAAAAAAAAAACAGCTCTTTCTCAACGAACTACATGACTAGAATCTATGAGATTTCTCAAAGACATTAGAAAAACAAAATAAATAAATAAAAATAAAAGAAAATACAAACTGAAAAGGCGAACGTGCATGATTTTTGCCTGCTCATTCACATAACCCTTTGCTCGCAATCAATAAAGAGGTATAAACATAATCAGAAGTTCTAAATGACATAAAAAAATTAAGGAAATAAAAACTGATAGCGCGAAGGTACATGAGTTTTTTGCTTGATCATTCACATATATAACCCTTTGCTCGAAATCAATAATAAGGTGTAAACATAATCAGGATAGAGTCAATGTACTTACCGTTAGCTAGCAAAAAACACAGGTGTGCAAACCAATTACCTACCTGCAAAAAGAAAAGACCCACGTGTTAAGAGCAGGTAGATAGAATGTCTTATAAATATGAAATGAATAATTTCACCTCGCAGCGCAGGTGAGGAGTACCTCGTCGAAGTCCTCCCATTTCTATAATTATATAATGGTATGCATTTTGACCTACCTACGCCCTTATTTTTTTTTTCTTTATTCATTCTCCTTGTCTACCCTCAGTTGCGACCCACAACAGTCTACTAATAACCACGGCAATTCGCCTCTCAGGCCCAATAGATTTTGATTCACGCATGTATTTCACTGACATGTGGAGAGAGAGAGAGAGAGAGAGAGAGAGAGAGAGAGAGAGAGAGAGAGAGAGAGAGAGAGAGAGAGAGAGATTACTGCAAAAGTCGAAGAAAGATCAATGGCCTTGAAAATAAAAAACAAAGATCGCGAATAAGAAAAATAAAAATGAATAATGAAAACAGGAAAGCTGATGAAATGAGCTGTGCAGATGAAGCAATAATAAAAAACTGTATTTAGTTCGACAATTACGTCAGAACAACTTTAAAATTGGATGAATAAAAAAAACGCAAAAAGATGAAAATAAATTCCAAGGTGAAAAGATTGCAGTTAATATGCAAGGCAACCAAATATAAAAGGTGGGTAAGTTACTTAACTGAAAAATCCAGTAACTCGTTTATGCGAAAGAAACTTACTTTAAAATAATATTCTGTTTATTGCGTCATTAAATGTTCTATTACGTCATCAAATACCCTTATATGTCATTACATACTCTATTACACGCGCCAAAATGCCCAATATAAGTACTGTATAATATTACCTAACTCTGAAAGTACTACTCATTGAAATGACGCCTATGTTAATTACAAACAATGTTTCCTAAAAATACATACGCGTTCCAGACAAGTACATTTTATGACAAACTTCCCGATTGCCTCATAAGAGCTAAGGTAAGACGTCGCTCGCTGGATGGTTGCCAGATACTGCCAAGGTAACTGTTATCAGAGACTCTCTCTCTCTCTCTCTCTCTCTCTCTCTCTCTCTCTCTCTCTCATTCAGATAAATTTATGGTGTCTTTTTGTGTCTGATTATCATTGTCTGTCTGCCTGTCTCTCTCTATCTCTTTTTAACATTCAAAGAAATTTATGCTGTTTTTGTGTCTGATTATCTCTCTCTCTCTCTCTCTCTCTCTCTCTAACGTTCAGATAAATTCATGCTACCTTTTTGTGCCTGATTATCCCTTTCTTGTGTGTAATTCGCCATTTCTTTCTGATATTCAGGGAAGTTTAAGCTAACTAATGTCATAGAAATTACTTATTAAATCAAGTATATACTGTATTATCTATACCATTATTTCTATTTAGATGGAAAGGTATACGAAAATCTAGATATCCCTTTTTCCACCCAAAACTGCAAATTGCTTGAACTTGGGCAACGCAGTAAAATTTGCACTCAACAGACAACTGATGACACATTTCTCTGAAATAAAACTCCTTCCATGTTAATTTTTTCAATCTGATTTTATCATAACTACTGATACTTGGTTACTCCTATAAACTGAATGTCTACTCATAACACTGTAAACAGCGACGAAGCAGAGATCATTAGTAATAATTATCATAATAATAAATATTCTTTATTTCAGCTCAGGGCCATTTATAAGCAAAGAGAAGGTAGAAACAAAGCAGTGCACCAAATTCATATACATCATAAAAGTTATAATAATGAACGACCAAACCAAAATAATAATAATAATAATAATAATAATAATAATAATAATAATAATAATAATAATACCATTGTTTTTCAGCTATACTACAAAACCATCATTTTGACGACTAAGCGCGTATGGTAGCATTAAGTAATAATCATCAGAGTTGCATTATTCTTTATTAGTGTGAATTGAATTGAATACAGAATTTAGGCCAAGGGCCAAGCACTGGTACATATGAGGTCATTCAGCGCTGAAACGGAAATTGACAGTAGAAGGTATGAAAGGTGTAACAGGAGGAAAACCTCAAAGCAGTTGCACTGTGAATCAGTTGTTAGGAGGGTGGAAAGTAAGATGGAAGAAAGAGAATATGAAAAGAAGTACAGTAAAAGGAACGAAAGGGGTTGTAGCTAGGGGTTGAGGGCACGCTGCAAAGAACCTTAAGTAATGCCTACAGTGCACCGCATGAGGTGCGCTGACGGCACTAACCCCCTACGGCGTCTTTATTAGTGTCACCACGTTTTAATTTTAAAATCATTTTCCACACTGTACCCGCTATTAGATCAGCCCTATCCGTATGGAACAAGCCCATAGGGGCCATTGACTTGAATGTTCATTTGAAATACGTAACAGAAGGTAATGGGAAATACAGAAAGAAGAGAACACTTATTAAAAAAGAAGGAAATAAATTAACAAATTAATAAATAAATAAGACTGGAGGATGAATGCAGTGAAGTTACACGTGCGATTATCGTAAAATGGATTTTGGGACACCTTTTAACCTAAATTAAATTAAATAGTGTCTGAGCATGAATTTTTCCACACCTCCCTCTATTTGCTTCAAAAATTATCCCTTCAAACCCATTTATGAATACAATAAAAAAGAGAAAAATTCCTTATAAAAAAAATTATTATGTCAGCCTAGTCTTAACTATATATCATAGCAACAAAAAAAGGGGGGGGGAGAATCAGAAATTCCTACGCATTTACCTGAGGAAACCACTGGTAAACTTCATTTCCACGAGACCTGGCACCATCTCCCCAATTGGCACAGTTGGCACATTTACGAATTATTAAACACCCTGACCAGGGAGTCACATGATAGTGACACACGGCAGTATAAGCACGGCGTGACGTCAGGGTGACGCCACAGCTACAGTAGTGTGACGCTGACGGGGGAGGGACCCAGTGATACTTGGCGGTCTAAGCACAGCGTGACGTCACAGCTAGCTAGACGTGTGTGAGAGAGTGGCTGGGAAAATAAGCATAGGAAATCATACGGCGTCCTCTCAAAGCAATTCGTGATCGTCTTGAAATGAACTCCAAGCCGTGCTTCTATGAAACTGGATAAGACACATTCGAAGTGGAAGGAATTCATGAATATGTTATGCAACAGCGTCTTTGGAGGGCATTAAGGGACATGAGTGGCGATAAATATGCGAGGAGTGCTTACGAATGCACTCACGAACCTCAGTTTGTCAGCTTCTCAGGTATCACTGAGACTAATCACACACACGCACAAATATATATATATATATATATATATATATATATATATATATATATATATATATATATATATATATATATATATGCCCGGTTGTTGCTGCTATTAATTAATCAACTCATCAGTTCACTTGTAGTTTTATTTATCTTGGGTTTATTTATATCACTATACTCGAAGAATGATTCATCATTTAACAACACTTGGAAAAACTTCTTTTCATTGCGATATTACACAGGAAACCAAGGCTATGAAAGTTATCTCAGACTAAATCGTATTTCATAAAACTATTTTATTTTACAAATATTTACAGTGAAATTTAATGCTATATTTTCCTTGAAAGCCAATACTTACTACTTGAATAAATACTGATAATGTATGATCACGAGTTCTGCTAATAGAGCTTGGGGCTGGCATGAGGGGGCGACTCCCCCCATGGCCCCAAACCGCCAACGCGTACACACACACACACACACACACACACACGAATAGTAAACCTCATCAGCCCCAGATGAAAGCTAGAGTAACAACATTTGGGTTAACTTTTCCGAAAATGCAAGATTGTTAAATATAAAACTAATCATTTTTAAATATGAGTACTTAGCAGTTAGTGTTTAAATCGGCAATAAAATAATGCATTACAGCAATTGCCGGTATCTATATGTATGAGCTCTGTGATACACAATAATTCGGATCTTTTAAGGATGCATGTCTAACACATGTCGTCAACTTGTCACACACACACACACACACACACACACCACAAACATGTTGAATGCAAGAACGACTTGTTGGTGGTCCTGTCCAGGGCTTCATGCGATTATTCAGTATTTGGCAAAGATTCGTTCTGCACTCACGATCGCTGACTTGTTTTCAACCTGTTTGTGATATGTATGCGATAAGTTGTCAGTGTCTGTTTATGACATGTTTTACTGTAGAGGACAACCAGTGAGGGTGACAAGCTGACTGTTTCGTGAAGTTCAGCAACTTCCTCAGTTCTCATTCTTGTACAACTGGACTTTCCAACACTTCTGGAGCTCAGAAGGGCCCATTTGACACAATCTGCCCTGTCAGATGGTACTGACATCTACTCTATTTTCCTTTGCAGACATTACAATCATTGAAATGGCTTGCAAGTTACCTTTCCCCTAAACAGATCGCGCTGACCCTCACATGAGAAAGAGTGGCAGCTCGCGGTAACGATTTCTCAGTTATTCTACGATGAACGAACACCTGCAGACTTACGAATGAGTTCAACTTGGGTGAACGGCTTCAGCTAGCACCTGCTTCATTACTCTTCTGATTTATATTTTAGGGTGCTAGCTGTCTGTTCTAAAAGAAATATGGTGGACATTACGTGTAACTGATAATAATTTTTTTTCTCCAACTGTTTATCGTTTTGCTGTTGACAAAAAAAATGGAATTGTTTGTTAGCTGTCAGTCCAAGAGAAAATTACAGTGGAGGTAAATAACTCTGTCACAACGTACATGGGATTGAGCAATACTCATTTCCTCTAAATGCTTGATGGCATTTCTATCTAATTTGGGCGACATAACGTTTCTCGGGTAAATGTGTTACAAAACTGCCTACAGAAAATATCCGTTTTCAAATACCTCATCAAACTGCTGGCTATGGTTCGGAATAATTACAATGCGCAGTGAAAAGTGCCTGCCGACAAAATATGCGTGTAATAGTTATACACTTGGTGGCTTTAATTATGTAATCGGTAATAATTTTAATTCGTGCTTATAAAACACCTCGAGTATACTGTACAATGTTGCCATATTCAATTTTTCTCCAACGCCAGTGACACAAAGGGCCTCTATGGTATTCAGCCACTCATGTCTACCCAGTGCCCTCTGTTCCACAAATCTCCAGTCTCCTGTCCCACAGCCCTCATGCAGTTAGAGCTGGGTCTTTCAACTCTTCTGCTACCCATAGGAGCCAACCTGACAACCATGCACTATTCTCCCAAGGGTCGTTCGAAGGACATGACCAACTCGTCTCCATCTTTCATCATTATTTCCTGTAAGTATGGAACTTCCGTAATTTCCTTATGGTACATAGTCTAACTCTATCCTGCCATGTGACTCCTAATATTCTTCTCAAAACTTTATTTTAAAATTGACAAAAACATTTGAGTATAGCTTCAGTGTCATACCAAGATTCATATCCCTACAGCAATGCAGATCGTATCATATTCATATATCTTATTTTCGTATGCAGTTTCAATCTGTTCGATTTCCAAATCTTATTCAGCCTGCCCACTGCTTCAAATGCTTTTTCATTCCTTCACTAAATTCCAACTCAAAGAAACTTACTGGACTTCAGTTCTTAAATATTTGAAACATTCAACCTCATTAATCTTTCTCCAACCAAATTTTTTTCATCCATTTGTGCATACTGTCCTTACTACTAATGCATTTCTTATATTTACATGAAGTCCACCTTCTGTAGATATATGATGCATTCTACTAAGCGAGCACTGTAAATCTTCTGGTGTTTTGCTGTGTGCCTCTCAAGTGTCAGTAGTTACTCTAATCTAAAGGTTCTCTTCCACCTCCAGCTAGTATTCGCATTGTAAAATTCATGAGAATAGCAAACAGCAAAGGTGACATCAGATTTCCCTGTGGTTCCCCAATATTCGATGCAAATCCAACTTACAAGACTCCAACAACGAAAGTGTTACAATATGTGTGCCAACACATTCCTCCTACTCTTGAAAGAGCAAAGTGCTTTCAAATCAACAATGGCATCTTCGCATCGTCTCACTAATTCTCCAACTTTCGAAAGCGTTTTTATTGTACATGAAAGCCGAGGGTTCCACCTGCCAACTAAATGTTGTTTTTGTAGCGCTCGGTTCATCATTCAGAGAAGAGGTTGTTTTATAGCACTTGGTTCATTATTCAGAGAAGAGGTTGTTTTTATAACGCATCGTTCATCATTCAGGGAAGTTGTTTTTATAAGATTTGGTTCATCATTCAGAGAAGAGTTTTTTATAGCACTTGGTTCATCATTCAGAGAAGAGGTTGTTTTTATAACACTTGATTCATCATTCAGAGAATAGGTTTTTTTTATAGCACTTGTTCATCATTGAGAGAATAGGTTGTTTTTATAGTGCTTGTTCATCATTCAGAGAATGGGTTGTTTTTATAGAACTTGTTCACCACTCAGAGAATAGGTTGTTTTTATAGCCCTTGTTCATCATTCAGAGAATAGGTTGTTTTTATAGCACTAGGTTCATCAATCAGAGAAGAGGTTGTTTTTACAGAACTTGTTCATCATTCAGAGAATAGGTTGTTTTTAAGCACTTGTTCATCATTCAGAGAATAGATTGTTTTTATAGCACTAGGTTCATCAATCAGAGAAGAGGTTGCTTTTATAGCACTTGGTCCATCATTTAGAGACGATTTTTTAGCATTTGGTCCATCATTCAGAATACCCTAAATAACAGGCAATGCTATGAAAACATATTCAACATAAAATGCAAATTCAAATGGTTTGTTCGGACCGGTTGCAGTTTTCTTCTAAGACCAACTTTAAATTGGACGATACGCCGTTTTTTTTTTTTTAATACAGGGGAATCTCAACTACAAATGACATCACTTACAAATAAGACGACAGTAACTTAGGACTTAGGATATAACACGGAAAAAGTCTTAGTAGATGAAGAAATATCAATGAATGAGACGAATTTAATTTAGAAAATATTTTCATCATGTTCTCTCCGTGTCGTAAAAAAGGCGAAAATGTTCAAATGCTATATTTTTAGCCTTAACAGCCATGGATGCAAGTTATCATAAAATCCTAGGAAAGATACCTTTCCCTGAGCAACTTCTTCCTAAAGATTCCTGCTTCAACATGAAAGTTCTTGTCTGTCGTGCAGTAGACCTACATTCCAACCAGGTAAGTCAGGTTCATATTCTGGGTCTATGTTTCACCTTGGCCTTGATGTTACGGAAGCCCCTCAGCTGATTAAGCCCATCGTGGCTGACAAACAAAGCGACGTCGACAGCTACAGGCTTTATGAACGGGTCTCCGTAAAAAGTTCAGTTGCTCCATTTTCTAACAATCTTGAAAGGCTTCGCCTTACCTGCAGCTGGACCTCTATTTTCGACCATATACGCGGCAAGTGTCGGGATTTATATTCAGCAACCTTATAAATATTCCGTTTCCAAAACTGTCTAATATAGTGACTTGTAATGCAATGCTTTTGCAATCGCCTGGAAATAGTTGCTGCATAATTGCTTCATTCACGAATTCTTGGTCTGTCTTTTCATACTGTTTAAATGCTCGTCTAATAATCCATCTCCACAAATTCTGATTTCTGAGCAATAAACGGGAGTAAACTTGTTTAACGGTTTAACGGTTTTCATTCCACTTTCTTTGTACAAAACGGCTCCATTTTGTATCTTAAGTTTAAAGGAAGAGTAGCGGGCCATCATAATGTGGGATTAGTTCACTCGCCACTCACAAAACATGAACACTGTGCACACTTCAACTGACTTTATTATATATATACATATATATATATATATATATATATATATATATATATATATATATATATATATATATATATATATATTATATATATATATATAATAAAGAAAGCATGCCTTTTCTGAAATATCCACAAAACAAAATATGATTCTTTTTACGTCGGATCAACGGCCTCGTTCTCTCTGAATCTGACAAACCGCAGAAAAAATGGGAATCATTCGTTAGCCATACGTAACATAGCCGTAATTATTACTGGCCATACGTAACATAGCCGTAACTATTATGTGAATAAGTGCGTTATTTTTACACCGAAGTGTCGGATGAAGTTGAGGTACAATGAGACGAAACGTGACAAAACATCTTCCACTTGTCTTATACTTGTTTTCCACATAGCCATCACGTAACACACGTTCAACGACTCCTTTTTGTTCCCGTCCCATTCCAGCCTATATAGTACTAGTTCCTAAAAATAAACAACTCTCAGAACAAAGATGTCTGTCTGGTGGCGATACAAGTGTGTCGAAAGTGGTAGCTAGATTCGTACCGTGAATTGGTACACGCGAGTTGCCAATCGACTACGACTCCTGCTACATATAGGCTATACTGTACAAAATAATAGTCGGAATAAAGTTGGTTCGACGGAAGGGGTTATATTCTTTAGCATATTATTAAATGTTTGTGATAAATATTCATAACTTTAAAAAGAATTAACGAATTTCCTAAGAGTACAGATGTCAATTTCATCAAACTAGAAATCGTATAACCTATGACAAGAGAGTGGAAAAATGTCTTTTCAAATTAATTTGTCTCTTCGTCTTCGTGTACTGATAGACTGATTAAGGATTACCTAGCGTTCCCTTGCGCATGCGCGGCAAACAATTACTATCTAATTAGAATATTCTTATATCTGTTGAAGTGTGAAAAAAACCCGAAATATGTTTTTAATATGATTAACTCCGGCTAAATAGCGACTGGAAAACAGGTTAATTTCTAAGAAATCGGTACTAAAGATGTGAATCTTTTGGGTATATGCTTTGGATCACTGTAATGTGGGCTTGATAAATCATTCGAGAAATAAATATATTTCATCTCTGAAGGTGCAGTATGTACAGTACGTATGTATGTGTGTATATATATGTATATATATTTACAATACATGTATATTATACATATGTGTATATACATTCATGTATTTATAGCTATATATATAGCAATTTGATGCGAGACGAAGGACACTTCTTTATTCTTTTCTGAGTACTTTATTTAGCTGCTGACGTTTCAAGACGTTTAGTCCCATTTTCAAAGCTACACAATAAAAGAAACAGTTATTAAAAAAACAGACTCGGAATAACATAACAAAATTATAACATAAAACTATTAGTACAGTAAAAAGGAAGAGTGTTTATTTACCATGTGGTGCTGAAGGCACAGACCGAGTGACAGTCCGGGTCAGGTTCAGCTTCGACGTGAACTCACGAGAGGTATAGAGGTGTTGAGGTGGTCTACGTTAAATATTTAGTTGGGGGACAAGCTGTTTAATAAAAAGCGATTCTAAAATTGCTAGTTGTTGGGAGTTCGGCCTATGATTTTAAAATCTTTGTAGTTAAAATCGACTTTGCATTTCTTTGCATGTTCACGTATGCAAGAGAATTCTGGGTTTGATCATTTAACACCCGTTCTGTAACTCACGCCTCGATGAGAATCCAATCTCACTTTTAACAGCCTGCGGGTGGAGCCGACTTATTTCCCCAGGTTACATCTTGGGCAATTAAATAGGTAAATGACTCCGAGGTTATCAAAGGAAGAAGACTCTCTTTGTGTTTCAATAAGGACCTAATTGTCAATGGCTTAAAAGGTATTAGCTTTAAGTCAATTGCTGGTGAAAAAACTGTCTGTTATCTGCCGTAATTCTCGATAGAAATTTTTATCATGAATGAGCGGGACGCTTGCGTATAGTCGTAATTTAGGTACGGTTGGTATTTCACATTTTGGATGGAAAATATTATTTAGAATTTGTAGAGATGTTTATGAAACAGTTTGGATGGAAAGCAGTTGTCACTAAAGTACTGATGGTGTAGAGATTTCGTTATGGAAATTGTTCCAGTCGGACGTTATACTGAAAGCCCTGTGGAAGAGGGTAGATAAAAGATTCAGCTTAAAATTATAAAAAAACAATGACTATAAAAATTAGAACCCAGGCCAGTGAAAGTTTTCTTTCTAAAAACCGTAGTATTAGAATGATCGTCGTGTCTAAAAACTATCACATCTAGGAAAGGAAGTTTGTTTTCATTTCCGTACTCAGTGGTAAACTTAATATTTGTGTGCATATCATTAGCATATTCAAGAAATTTATCAGAACATAACAAGCGCTTTCCCGCTTATAAATTCTGGCGATCCAATTATAGTATACCAACACAAACAGCCAGTCCATAATAGTTAATTACAGAGGGGCAAGCACAGAATGACTATCCTAAACGACTATCCTGGTCACGCAATTGCATGGAAGCGTAACACAATACAAAACTTTTAACTTCAGGCACCATAAAAAAAGGGCATAATTGTTGAGGAATAAATTATAGAATATAAAATTTTAGGCCATGGGCCAAGTTCTGGTACCTATAAGGTCATTCAGGGATGAATGGAAAATTGAGAATAAAAAGTTGTTAAAGGTGCAACAGGAGAAAACCTCGCAGTTGCACGATGAAGCAATCGTCAGGATAGGGTGGAAAGTAAGACGGAAGAGAGAGTACGAACGGAGGTACAGTAAAAAGAAATGAAAGGGTTTACAGCTACGGGCCGAAGGGTCGATGTAAAGACCCTTAAGTAATGCCTACAGTGCACCGCACGTGAGGTACACTGACGGCGCTACCCCCATCCCCCCTTACGGGGTGAAATCATTCCGGATATCGGTTGTACACCTTTAGCGATATTTCAAGCTCCTACTCGCGTCGAGGTCCAATAAAATTGCAACGCCAATTCTCATACGTATATCAACCACCGAAACTAACATTCCCTACATACAGTATATAGCATGTTAACGAAATAAGGAACATTTTCAAGTCCAATCTATTATTCTTATTATTCTTTTTACTATTTCCGGCAATTTCAGGTAACTTCCGGTCCAAATCAGTGAATACTGCCACAGGTGTAGGAACTCGGCAGTATCAGTCAATTGCATATAAAATTTATGCGCATTAACAACAATCCTCTCCACTCGATAAACAGAATGTGCCTCCGTTCATATTCTCTTTCTTCCATTTTACTTCCCTCAACCCTCTCCTAACAATTGTTTAATAGTGCAACTACGAGGTTTTCCTCCTGTTACACCTTCTAATCATTTTTATTCTCAGTTTTTCCCTTTCAGCGCTGAACGACCTCATCATAGGTCCCAGCGCTTGGCCTCGTCCTAAATTTTATATTCCGTTCCATCCTACTCACTCCCATCATTAATTACGCATCTAAACGTTATAATACTTGGAGTGTGCACTTGGAAAATCGATTTTATCTACCATGACTAATCCTTCGACTTATTGAAAGAAATGGAGGGTTGGATATTCCATGTAATCTTTCTTAATCACCCTTAAGGCTATTTAAAGTATTTTATACCTTATATATATATACATAATATATATACATATGTATAAAACATTAAGGGATTCCCTCTACATAGGATACTCCCAAAGCAAAGAAAAACAATATATACTTACATTAACTGATAAACTGTTTGTGTACCCTTATGTAGAATTCTTCCAATACACACATTTTACATATACGTACTGTGTATGTGTATGTGTACATATATATATATATATATATATATATATATATATATATATATATCATACTTCAGTTTAAATATATATATATATATGTGTATGTGTATTTGTTATTTTGGGTTATTTCTTTTCGCTCATTTGTTTTACATTTGTGCATTAGTTATCAGCCTTTCGGTACGATTCCATATGAATATATAGAGCGAATGACTATAATTATATAACCTCTCTTCCCTGCACGAAAACTGAAACTAAAAAGCTAAACTCACAACGAGGTCTATTTAGAAACTGTTTACCTAACGTGAGCTTAGGAGACGAGTCAGCCTTACTCTTCAGAAACCAACTTACCACCTCTTCTATAACCTTTATGTCAATCTGAGACGTGACTATGGCCTCCCCTACGTCATTCGGAAGGCCATCTATAACACCTCCATACCAAGCTTGGTGGCACTTTTCTTAGGCTTCTCTGGCACTCTGTGGGCTTCGTAAAATGAGTTTCTTTGGATTGGAAGCACGGCTAAATCTGTCGTAACTCCTCACTCTAGGAACTCTTTGTTGTTGCTTGACTTGCTCACTGAGTTTCTTGGGCGTTTAATCTTCCACAATTATAACACCTGTCAGTGCACCTTGCTCGGTGCACTGTAGACATTACTTAAGGTTCCTTGCGACGTCCCTTCGGCCCCTAGCTACAACCCCTTTCATTCCTTCTGGCTGTGCCTCCGTTCATGTTCTCTTTTTTCCATCTTATTTTCCTGAACCCTCTCCTAACAACTGTTCTATAGTGCAACAAGCCTTTTCACCCTTGATTTCCCTTTCAGTGCTGAATGATCTCATCGTAGGTCCCCAGCGCTTGGCCTTTGGCCCAATTCTACAGTCCATTTCATTCCACAATGATAAGTGCCTGTTCTTAATGCGACATCAAGATTATACATTTCATTCTTTTGGGAATATGAATAAGGAGCTCCAAAACTTGAATTCTTGTGGCAGGAGCGACTACGTGACTGTCACTGTACCAGCCCTTTAAAGTTTCTGTAAGGGGGAGCGAAGGAACATCATAATGTCATGCTAATCCTCTCCCTATTGAGATTACTCATGCTCTAAGAAGGAAAAGACAACCAAAGCCTTCCTAACTCACATCATTGCACAGAAGCGTGACAGTACTCTGCTGTAATCGCGTTACGCGAATAGAATTGCGAGGCACTGATCTTCAAGTCATTTGTTGTTGGGGTATATGTGATCTCATGCACTCCTGCGTCAGAAAGAGTGCTGAATCTACGTAACTCAACAAACTCTTTGTAAAACTGCAGATCTTGTACTCACTTACAACCATTACAACAAAAAATCAGCTACAACACCACAACCAGCAAATTATCAAGACAAGAAAAAATTATTATTATTATTATTATTATTATTATTATTATTATTATTATTATTATTATTATTATTATTATTATTCAGAAGATGAACCCTATTCATATGGAACAAGCCCACAACAGGAGCCATTGACCTGAAATTCAAGTTACCAAGAATATGATGTTCATTAGAAAAGAAGTAAGTAAGAGAAGGTAATAGGAAATACTGAAAGAAGAGATCAGGGATTCTTTCTGTATAACTCTTATCTTCTGTTACTTCTTTCTAATAAGAAGACCATATCTTTGGTTTAAATTTCAAGTCAATGGCCTGTTGTGGGCTTGTTCCATACGAAGTCATCTTTGAATAATGAATAATAATAATAATAATAATAATAATAATAATAATAATAATAATAATAATAATAATAATAATAATAATACGTGAAGGTAGCAGACCCTCTTTCAAGCATGTCTTGTTAAAGGCAATGGCAGCATCAATGGAATTGATTTTATATATGGTCTTTTAAATTCTTCTTATTATTTTCTTCTCATCAGGGCTGATATTTGCTAATAACTGGTCGATGTCCATAGTCTGGGTAATAATAATAATAATGATAATAATAATAATAATAATAATAATAATAATAATAATAATAATAATAATAATAATAAATAATAATTTAACAAATTAATGAAAAGATTGAAAAATTTAAGTAAAATACAAGAATTGTTTTAGGGTAGTAATCCACTGCATCTTGCTTGAACTTCTGAGGTTTCAGTTGTAAAACATCCTTAGGGAGACTGTCCCACTCTCGTGAAGAATATAGGCCGTCTGGAACTGATTCATGTTATTGCAACCAAGTCTCATGAAAAAAGAGGTCAGGTTTTGGGCGCCTTTGGACAGAAGTGATATTCTTAATCATTTATAATACTCATTGGGTACTGGTATACCCAAGTACACCAGTACTCAACTCAGTGACATCCATTGCCTCTGCTTAATCTTATTTATTACTTCTATGTTCTCCTTTTTATTCATAATCCCCTGTTTTGCAGATTCCCAAAACCCATTTTGTCCATTCCCAAAACCTATTTTGACAATTCCTAAACCCTTTTTTGCTGATTCTCACAACCTATTTTTCCGATTCTCAAAACCTACTCAGCCAATTCCCAAAACCTATTTTGCCGATATCCAAACCTTATTTTTATAACTTGACGTCTCTTCACCCCTATAAGCTCAGCCCCTTATTTTCTGGAAGTACAAAGGAGGCTAGCGTATTGCTTTGGGAATGCTGTACAACTGTGTAGGAACAGAATGTAGGATTTAGGCTAAAGACCAAGCGCTGGGACCTATGATGTCATTCAGCGCTCATACGGAAACTGATAATAAAAAGGTTTGAAAGGTATAACAGGAGGAAAACCTCGCAGTTGTACTACGAATCAAGTTTTAGGGAAGGGTGGAAAGCAAGATGGAAGAAAGAGAATATGAACGAAAGTACAGTAAAAGAAATGAAAGGGGTTGCAGCTAGGGGGCCGAAGGGACGCTGCAAAGAACCTCAAGTAACGCCTGCAGTGGACCGCGAGAGGTACAACGACGTCACTATCGCCCTACGGGGTTTGCATTTGTGTGAGAGATCGATGCTTTTAAGGATAGTCCTTATCCTTATTAAGGAGAAGAAGCCTGAATAGCTGCTGGTTTGCAGGCAGTGATAGGTCACTCAGAAACAAGGTCAGCATTGCCATTGCACGATCTGTCCCTCTTTCCTTCCCCCCTCTTTCCCTTCTAGACCTAGTTAACAGGACTTCCACGACCTATATGCTCCGAGATCCAGACTCAAAAGGCCACGTTTATCTAGTGAGAGTTTTCCACAAATCGACGATCAATACTTGTGCAAACCTTTATTGAATTTCAGAGTGTTGTTCAGTTTAACAGCAAATACCAACCAACGCATTAACGAGGACCCACTACTGATTAGTTCACTGTTCAATGCAACTATATATATATATATATATATATATATATATATATATATATATATATATATATGTGTATGTATTTATTAAAACAAGTTAAAACAAGTTATAAGGTAATATAGGGATTATTTGACTATATATATATATATATATATATATATATATATATATATATATACATTATATGCATATATATATATATACATATATGTGTTTATATATATACATTATACATTTATATATATAATATATATACATAATACAAATATAGTTGCACTTGAACAATGAACTAGTCAGTTGGGTTCTCGTTAAGCGTTCAGGTTGGCATCTGATGTTAAACTTGGCTTAATTAGGGTTTTTGGACTTTTAAACCGATTCTGGCATTTTCGCTATAAACAGAACAATAAAAAATACAATTTCACACCGGAATGTAGAGTTGTTATAATAATAATAATAAAGATAAGAGAATGGCCGCCTGGATGCCGTTGAGTTTATATTGCATTTTCTCAATCCCTCGAATGAGTTTACTTGTAGCAGCAAGTAAATTGTATAAAAACTGTTATAAAATTTACCTGCTGCTATACTGAAACTTATTCAGAAGACTGAGAAACTGCAATATAAACTCAACGGCATCAAGATTGCCATTCATTTTAATGAATTTTGTTTAAAAGATGGTCTTACGAAATAATAATAATAATAATAAAATAATAATAATAATAATAATAATAATAATAATAATAATAATAATAATAATAATAATCCTTATTTATGTGAGTCTATTGAAATGAAATATAAAATTTAGGAGAAAGGCCAAGCGCTGGGACCTATGAGGTCATTCAGCGCTGAAAGGGAAATTTACAGTAAAAACGTTTGAAAAGGTGTAACGGGAGAAAAACCTCGCGGCTGCTCTAGTAAACATTTGTTAGGAGAGGGTGGAAAGTAAGACGAAAGAAAGGGAATTTGAAAGGAGGTACAGCGAAAGGAATGAAAGGGGTTGTAATAAGGAGGTGGGTCTATTGATAAAGGAGGGACCCCACCAACCTACACTCTATTGACTATCGATGACAAAGCAGAAAGTCTAAACCAAAAGCCGACAGATCTGTTTCTCTCGGAGAGAAACAGCAGTGACACAGTGACTTTCTGCCGTTTTTTGCAACAGAAGCCTTTGAAAAGCACAGGATTCCGAGTCACCTACTTCTACAGTAGGGTGCTCTACATCTCTGCAGTGTACAAGGAAGTGGGCTATAACCGGATTGTAATTGACACTCTTAACAAAGCATTTGGTGAAGAGGATTATTATTATTATTATTATTATTATTATTATTATTATTATTATTATTATTACCACAGAATATTTGGTGGACAGAAAAAACACATAAAAAAGATACTTTAATAATAATAATAATATTATTATTATTATTATTACTATTATTATTATTATTATCCCCCTTCTCTGGCCTCAAATATTAATCATACTGTATAAATACGAACCTTCTCTAATCTTATCAAATGACCACGATAAACTGCCCTTGACTCAATTCCCAAGGTCATTCACCTATGTGACAAAAAGAAAAACCCACACACCGTATAACTTATATGCTAAGGAATTCACAGGAAAACCTCTGATAATTTGGAAATTACGTGGCTGGAAGGGCACAATGACATCACTTTTATAAAGATCAGGTGATTAAATTGGTAACTTCACTAAGATGGGGAAAATATTGATACTTTTCGTATAAAAAAATTAAGCATAAATGAGCTCCTTAACTATATCAGCCTATTATCTGATGGTGGGTGAGGGTCTGTAAGACGCATATTTCTGATAATCGTCATGGTTTCAGGCTTATCGTGATGTTTGACATTAGTTAACGGAAAATGTTTGTGGTGAATTATGAGCTAATAATTCCGTGGAGTTTTTACGTTCAATACTTGCACCTCACACTGAATGGAATGGAACATAAAATTCAGGCCAAGGGCAAAGCGCTGGGGCTTATGAGGTCATTCAGCGCTGAAACGAAAATCGACAGTAAAAAGGTTTGACAGGTGTAACAGGAGGAAAACCTCGCAGTTGCACTATGAAGCAACTGTTAGGAGCGGGTTGAGGAAAGTAAAATGGAAGAAAGTGAATACGAGCGGAGGTACAATAAAAGAAATGAGAGGGGTTGCAGCTTGGGGCCGAAGAGACGCTGCAAAGAACCTTAAGTAATGCCCACAGTGCACTGCGTGAGGTGCACTGACGGCACTATCCTCCCCCGGCAACGAGGTACCTCATATTGACTATTTCTGTTTTGCCCTATACGTAACATTAAAGGTCGTTGCTGAATATAGTGACAGATGTTTATAATATCTGTGCTATAATACAATTTTTAAATTTTATAAATTATATTATTATTATTGAAATATTCCACATTCAAACAGAAAAAGCTAAAGTTTCTACAGAATATTGGAATATAAAAGACCCATTCAGAAAAATACTAAAAACCAATTCAGGATAAAGAAAAGGATTGTACAAAAAAAAAAAAGAGCGAGAACGGAAAAAACCCAGGAAAGACACATATCTGTAAAGCTTTTGATAGCTATTGTAGAAATAACTGAGGTATCCCTTGGAAAATTTTGACAGCGCAAGTTTAAAACCCTGCTCATGAAGACTACAAAACGGACATAAAACCTTTAAATAATTTACTAAAACTATTTTATAAAGAAAAAAACATTCAAGTGGATGAAAAACAAAGTCTATTACACATTCTCAAAATTTTACCACTGATGAAATCACTCACAATCTTACCTACGGTTTCTAATCAAATCATAAATGACCCAGTTGCTAAGTCTTCATTTCTATTTAGTATCTAAGAAAGCATTTACCGAAATGTAATAAAAAATGTAAAAAAAAAAACTAATTACAAGACCCAGTTTGGCGGTGACTGTCGATGTGCTTAATAATGAACCCGTAAGATAAGATATGATAAACTGGTCAAAGTTTACAAGTGAAAGGTCCGAGGAAAGTAAAGACGATATTAATGCTGTGAGGATTCATGCTCTGGTTTCGATGACAGCTTGAAAATATTTACTGATTTGTGTATAACAATTATTACTATTATTACTGTTATTATTATTATTATTATTATTATTATTATTATTATTATTATTATTATTATTAGTACAAAGATTACAACACGACTGCAACAAAAACTAAAAATTCAAGCAAGGGATCGTATTTCTTTATTAATTTTTGATAATGTTTACACAAATATATATATATATATATATATATATATATAATATATATATATATATATATATATATATATATATATATATATATTAGTTTCTTCTTAGCGAAAGTGCACAACAGAGATGAGCAAAGGCACACGAAAAAAAAATTAACTAAAAAGAAATGTGTAACGAAAAGCAGATGAGATAAATAAATAAATAAACAAATAAATAAATAAGTAAATAAATCAATAAAAACTAGTACTGATACATCAGTTGAGACGTAGCTTGTATAACAAGGTCTCAATGACTCGATACTCAGAAAGTAGCAGCGAGATAGAATCATTCCAAAAAGACAATTCGTATTGGAAGTACAGACACCATATCCACTGTCATTTCGCCCAAGCCATACGCCTTATCACATATCTCGATTACGACGGTTCTCACGGGATTCTGAAGGACAACGAAATACACAGCCATAAAAGTACCATTATCCACCAGAAGCAATAATGTCGACGCCATACGGGAAATGGTAGCGCTAGTTCATCACCTTGATGTTCAGCAAGGTTGCAGCGATGAAACCTTGATTACTGCATCGACTAGATGGCTCAGCGTAAGGAGATGCAAAGCAATCAGCAATAAAGTTCGTGATAACCTCACGGGAACAGCTGGAATACGTGGAATACGGATGGAATATAGAATTTTAGCCCAATGCCAAGCGCTGGGACCTATTGTATCATTCAGCTCTAAAAGGGAATTGATAGTCGAAAGGTTTTAACAGGAGGAAAACCTTGCAGTTGCATCATGAAATAATTGTTGGGAGAGAGTGGAAATAAGATGGAAGATAGAGTATATGAACAGAGGTACAGTAAAAGGAATGAAAGGGGTTGCAGCTAAGGGCCGAAGGGGAGCTGCAAAGAACCTTACGTAATGCCTACAGTGCACCTTACAAGGTGCACTGACGGCTATACCACACTACGTGGCAGCTGGAATGTGATTTTTGGAATGTGATTATTGTAGCTGGAATATGATTCTTGGAGAGTCCAGCTACAATAGGAAGATACGTCTACTTGTATTTTTGCAGCTATATTTTTGTAATTTCGCCTCGTACAACAACAGAAAACTACTATCCATTTCAGGGACCGCGAGTCATCGTTTTTCTCAAATATCTTTTGAACTATTTATTTGACTGAAAAGGTACTTTGACACAGTGTACAAGACACCTCCCGCTAATTTTTGGCAATATAGTGCAATGTTGTCAAATGGTTTTAGTTAAGGCGTTTACTCTTGACTTACACGGTGTTGCCAAACATCGCCAAACTAGGTATTTGAAAGTTCTTTATCCCCATCCCGTCCCTCCCTCTCCCTTCCCCTTCCTCATCCCTCCCTCAACCAGCTTTCCTTGCCTACCCATCTCCGCCCCTCCCTTTCCTGCCTATGGGGGATAGCGGACGTTAGATTGTGTAGATTAGTCCTGCTGATTCATGCGACTTTGCCTTTAAAAGTCAAGAGTAAACGCCTTAATTAACACCATTTGATAATGCACTATATTACCAAACATTAGCGGGAGGTGTCTTGTACACTGTGTCAAAGTACCATTTCTATTAAAAAATAAGTTTGAAAGGTATTTGAGAAAAACGATGACTCGCGGTCCCTGAAATGGATAGCAGATTGTGGCCATACCCTACGGAGGAACTGTTTGTGATATGAATGTAGGCAACCTCTAATGATAATAAGAAATAATAGGAGGAACTGAAAGTGAAGCATAAAATCAATTCCGCTGATAAAGCCATAAACTGCCATGAAACTTCTTAGGGGAGGGTCGTCTCTCAACATATTGCTGCTATTCAAAATGTACATCCAACCTTTTGCAACACAACCAGAATGAAAACTTGAAAAACAAGCAGAAAATCAAAGAAGATAAAATAAGATGAAACAGGAAGAAAAACCAAAACATAAAAATTTGTGTTACCATAGAAATAAAATCAACTCACGGATCGTTACTTCATTAATAGTCCATAAGTACTTCCTTTTGGTACAGCTGACCAGAGAAGTTTTTATATACTTTTTTTGTAAATGAAGTAGAAACTAAGATATATCACCACAGACCACTTGCTTCCCTGCCCCCACCCCAACGCTCACCCCCAAATAGAAAAAAAAGACTATAACGTATCAAGTTAGCAACACAAAACAATATCCAAATTTCTTGTTCCAAAATCCCGAAAAAGTCTGACAAAATTCCGTCCCAAAAACTTCGTGTTCTGAACCATCGTCGATCTTTGCAAGAACAATTTCCTTACCGACGAGGTTTATCTTTCTACCTCTTAATGAGAATGGTCTAGCCTTGCTTAAGAGCCTAATTAGATTCTCCTCACATGAGGTGAATCCTCCACAGGCTTCTTTGAGAAGTCGCATCAACCGTTCGCTGATGAGAGCTCGAGTTTTTGAATTCCAAACTTCAACTCCATTGAAACATCACGTACCTCTCATCCTCCCATAACCACCCCCCTTAATCTCTCTCTCTCTCTCTCTCTCTCTCTCTCTCTCTCTCACTCACACCAAACATTCTTTCTACAACTTAACTCATTCCCTCTTATTCTTACACACAGTCAATCTCTCTCTCTCTCTCTCTCTCTCTCTCTCATACTCCCTTCAACTTAACTCTCTCCCTCTCAGTCTTAAACACAATCAGTCTCTCTCTCTCTCTCTCTCTCTCTCTCTCTCTCTCTCTCTCTCTCTCTCTCTCTCTCTCTCTCTTCTCTTCTCTTCTGGGCTTCTATCGTTTCCTTTCTTTATCATAGCAACCCTGCTGCTGCTGCTGCTGCTGCTGCTGCTGCTGCTGCTGCTGCTGCTGCTGCTGCTGCTGCTGCTCCTCCTCCTCCTCCTCCTCCTCCTCCTCCTCCTCCTCCTCCTCCCTCCCTACTCACGACCCTCAAATTCAAAAGCGCCACTAAAGGATATACAGTATATTGAGGCTACGAGACTGAGGCAAAAAACAAAAACAAAAAAAAAAAATGGAGTAAAAAACGTTTCTTTCGCAGCCTCCAAGATTTCTCTCTGATTTCCCCCCTGGTTGAACGCTTATGCAACCTCGCATTTCTATTATCTCTTCCAAAATAATAACAGCTCATTAGCGATAACACCAATCTTTTGCAAAGCAAAAAAAAAAAAAAATCAACCCAGCTTCCCTTCTCCGAGATCTGAAGTCTCACGTAGAGTTACTGATTTAAATCAGCTTTAAAAACTTTGAACACTGATTAACCTAACGTTTCTTTTCTTTAGCCGATGACGAATTAATTTATCACAAAACAACATGACAACAACGGAGAATTATCTAATCATAAAACAATACATGAGCTTCCTGAATAATGGTGCATTGTAAAACAACCTTTTAAAAGTTAGGTTTGTCGTCAAAAGCGACTTGATCAGTTCAAAGGGAATTTAATTTCAAAGGAAATTTCAATTCAAAGGGAATTTCTTTTACCACGCAAGGGCATTCTCCTTTGTAGGAAGTTGCTAGGCAAGGCACTGGCCTTTTTTTATACCGTTCTCTTGAATATATTCACAAAATAGTAATACATTCCTAATATTAGCTCCGTTAGTAATATAAATACAAATGCTAAGTTAGATGAGCACAATGGGATCATTAAATAAACCAGTGCTAAGACGGAACATACAGTATTCATTAATTATAATTATGACAATGAAGAACTGAAGCTAAATTAACAACGAACACTTTAAATCACCACACGTCCACAAGGAGGAGAGAGAGAGTTGAGAGACTATGTGTGTGTGTGTGTGTGTGTGAGAGAGAGAGAGAGAGAGAGAGAGAGAGAGAGAGAGAGAGAGAGAGAGAGAGAGAGAGAGATTACCACGGATGGACTCGCAGCAACGAGTGAGAATGACAAAGGGCCAAATAATTACTCAGTGGTACAGTTTCCAAGGACATCGGAGATACAAATGAAGCTTTTCAATATCAAGATGCCGAAGTTTCAAACAGTTCCCAAAAAGTTCCCCAAAACTCCAGTCACGACAGTGGAGGTGGGGAGAATATCTCTTGTTGGGAAAATTAAGTAGGGCATATTGCACCCCTCCTTATGTAGAGAAATACGAAAGCACCTTCAAGCTATAATAGAATCGCGAAAAATACTACAATCATTTACAACACGAAAAAAAAAAAAAAAAAAAAAAAAAAATTGTTTCGTGGAGGGGGGCCCAAATATCTAGGGGACATAGGCCCCATGTACAAAAATACGAAAGTACATTCAAGCTATAACAGAATCACGAAAAATACTGGTATCATTTACAACATGAAAAAATAAAATGAAAAAAAAAATCAGGTAGTTTCGTGATGGGGGCCAAAATATCTCCTGTTGGGAATATGAAGAGGGGCCATAGGCCACCATGTACAGAAATACGAAAGCGCAATCAAGATATAACAGAATCGCGAAAAATACTGGAATCATTTACAACATACAAAAAAAAAAAAATTAAACATGTAGTTTCGTGGGGGGGAGCCAAAATATCTCCTGTTGGGAAAATGAAGAGGGGGCATAGGCCCTCGTACAGAAATACGAAAACACAATCAAGCTATAAGAGAATCGCGAAAAATACTGGAATCATTTACAACATACAAAAGTAAAAAAAAAAAATTAAAAGGTAGTTTCTTGGAGGGGAGCAAAATATCTCCTGCTGGGAAAATGAAGAGGGGGCATAGGCCCCCATGTACAGAAATACGAAAGCACAATCAAGCTATAATAGAATCACGAAAAATACTGGAATCATTTACATGAAAAAATAAAATAAAATAAACAGGTAGTTTCGTGATGGGGCCCCAAAATATCTCCTGTATGGAAAATGAAGAGGGGGCATAGGCCCCATGTACAGAAATACGAAAGCACAATCAAGCTATAAGAGAATCGCGAAAAATACTGGAATCATTGCAACATACAAAAGTAAAAAAAAAATTAAAAGGTAGTTTCTTGGAGGGGAGCAAAATATCTTCTGCTGGGAAAATGAAGAGGGGGCATAGGCCCCCATGTACAGAAATACGAAAGCACAATCAAGCTATAATAGAATCACGAAAAATACTGGAATCATTTACATGAAAAAATAAAATAAAAAAACTGGTAGTTTCCTGATGGGGGGCCAAAATATCTGTTGGGAAATTGAAGAGGGGGCATATGCCTCCATGTACAGAAATACGAAAGCACAATCAAGCTATAAGTGAATCGCGAAAAATACTGGAATCATTTACAACATACAAAATTAAAAGAAAAAAATTAACAGGTAGTTTCGTGGGGGGGAGGGCCAAAATATCTCCTGCTGGGAAAATTAAGAGGGGCATAGCCCCACCCATGCACAGAAATACGAAAGCAAAAGCAAGGTACAAGAGAAACACGGAAAATACTGGAGTCATTTACAACATACAAAATTAAAAGAAAAATTAACAGGTAGTTTCGGGGGTTAAGGGCATCATTTGGCAAAGCAAGGTACAAGAGAAACAAAAATGATTTCATTTACAACATGACAAAGTAAAAAAAAAAAAGGGGGGGGTGGTCATTTGGCTCAGGCAAAAATGATTTCTCTCGGGATTCCACCCGTGGCCTTGGACGTAAACTTTTCCCAGAAGAAGAAAAGATATTGTTACTTCCGTTAGGCTACGTACCTGTAAGATGCATTCGATCTAAATGAAAATAAACAATGTGACCAAACGTGAAAAGACACGAAAAGCACTTCTGAAGATCATATGATATAAAAACTAATTTCCTTAAAGTAAAACATTAATCATTCTGTTTTCTCGATGTATTGTCAATTCCTAGAATGGTGTGAATGTTGATGAAAATAATCAGTGTGTGCAACATATAACGACTCAGTAACATACTTCTCATGCAGTCGAAGAAACTCAAAAAATGTAATCAGAATTCTGTTAGATTCTAATATAAAAATAAATTTTAAAAAACTGATTTCAGAATTTCCAATAAAGAAAAGATTTCATAAGGATAGTGTACAAAGATAAAGAAAAACGGAAAAGTCATAAATCTTGAGAGGAACCAGATTCACTGTAAATGTCCATTTCCATGAATTCTTCCTCTGAAATCCAGAAAATGGAATGAATCTGTCAGGAAACATCTCAATGATCAGGAAACTGATAACACCTATCAAGAAGAATAACTCCAAATAAAAATTGATGTACGCGCACCCTAAAATGCTTTCCCAACAAATTTCTGAAAATCTTAGGAATAGCAACTGGAATATAAAATTTGGGACAAAGGCCAAGTGCAGGGACCTATTAGATCATTGAGCGCTGAAAGGGAAACTGAGAGAAAAGGTCTTAAAAGTGTAACAGGAGAAAACCTCTCGCAGTTGCACTATGAAACAATTGCTAGGAGAGGGTTAAGGAAAGTAAGATGTAAGACAGAGAATATGAACTGAGGTACAGTAAAACGAATGAAAGGGGTTCCAGCTAGGAGCCGGAGGGACGCTTCAAAAAAACCTTGAGTAATGCCTACAGTGCACCTTATGAGGTGTACTGATGGCACTCCCCCCTACGTGGTGAAAATCTTTTTGTGTGTAATACCAATAACTCCATGACTATATTTGCCTTCGTCCAACCCGGGGCCAGCTTATTTCACCACTGGCATTTATATAAGTATATGCATAGGGCTACCTTGTTCCAACATCCGGGACGGTATATGAAAGCAGGACTACTCTAGTTAATACATAAAGAATATAAAAGAATGAAAAGACGCAATACCCCTTAATTATCACCGATAGACTTGGATAAACTACAACTATCATCACTAACGAAGGTGATGCGAAGAATTAGGTCAAGGTCAAACTTCGGAGCTCAAAGGTCAAATGGGCTCTGAATTTGGCAGTAACTTTTGAATTATATATCACCGATTTGGAAAGTGAGACGAAGGTAAAGTTTATTCTTAAGAGATCAAAGGTCAAATAAGACCTTGCCATCTGGTGTTTCAAGTACAAATCTCTTTTCTTTAATTCGCACGTTTCTCTTTAATTTGGCCGTTCTTCCTACTTACTTTGTCATTTTTTGTTCGCAGCGACGTGAGGCATTCTCTCTCTCTCTCTCTCTCTGGGAAGTTTCTTACTAACTCATGCCACTTCTTCTTCTGCCAGTTTTTCTCTCTGATGTTCCACTTGTTTCTTTATACAGTCAGTTTTATTATCCTGAATGTGTCATATTTTCTATTAACGTTGTTCTTTACATGTTCACCTAATTTTCTTTTATGTTGGTTTCCTTTTACATTAAACCGAAGATGTAAGAGAGATGAAACGAAAATATAAAGGAAGATGAAATATAAAAGTACTATGTCGTACTTAACATAAAAGTTAGGTAAAGTCCACAAAGAAATATCTGTTACAAAACATAGTATATTAACATTATATATGTACAGGGCTTGCCATCTGCTGTTTGATCATTAATATGCATTTTAGTGTCCATCTGCTTGATCACTAATGGTATTTTGATCATTAATATGCATTTTAGTGATCTGGACTTGATCACTAATATGCATTTTGGTGATCTGGACTTGATCACTAATATGCATTTTAGTGATCTGGACTTGATCACTAATATGCATTTTGGTGAGCTGGACTTGATCACTAATATGCATTTTGGTGAGCTGGACTTGATCACTAATATGCATTTTGGTGAGCTGGACTTGATCACTAATATGCATTTTGGTGAGCTGGACTTGATCACTAATATGCATTTTGGTGAGCTGGACTTGATCACTAATATGCATTTTAGTGATCTGGACTTGATCACTAATATGCATTTTAGTGATCTGGACTTGATCACTAATATGCATTTTAGTGATCTGGACTTGATCACTAATATGCATTTTAGTGATCTAGACTTGATCACTAATATGTATTTTAGTGATCTGGACTTGATCACTAATAAGCATTTAAGTGATCAAGACCACAGCAGATGGACGAAAACTACAAGCTCTGTACATATATATTTTTAATATACTATGTTCTGTAACAGGAATTTCATTGTGAACGTTACCTAACATAAAGGAAGATGTATGTAATACTTCGTCTTTCGTCGGAGAATAGAATTTCGCTTGAAAATACAACAGCATTGTGATGAAGAATAAATACATAATTATTCCCTTGAAAAAAAAAAGTCGAATTGATTACAATTCAGTACACAAAAGTACTGAATAGAATACACATAAAATAATTGGGGGTGTTCACAAAACCTCACGATGACACTTCAGTGCGTAATAAACCCGTATCATTAATTCCTAGAACGCAAAAGATAGCAAGGAATTCCTACGCCCCGTTTGCATAATAACAAAGACAAAATCTCACCCTAGGTATTCAAATCACGTACAGGTCATGTAAAGGTTTCCAAAATAAGTCTC